>NC_041359.1:16630112-16705112 GCF_900634415.1 Cottoperca gobio
GTGTCACTGTGTATGGTGACGGAGGATGTGTCACTGTGTCTGGTGACGGAGGATGTATCACTGTGTATGGTGACGGAGGATGTTTCACTGTGTATGGTGACGGAGGATGTGTCACTGTGTGGAGATGGGTAATGTGACTCTCCAAGCTTTACAGTGTAAAAACATGTCATCTCAACCTCAGCAGGTGAACTCTGATGTGACATCTCCAGCAGCTCAGTTCCTGTCAGTGTCTTCAGACAGGGGAAGACTTTGCCCCGTTTTGTTCTCATAGTTTTGAAATAACACTGAGACACAGATGATGGAGTCTGACAGTGCAGAGTGACTGAGTCTGTCTCTGAGATCACCAGTGGATTCACTGTCAGTGTAGGTGTAAGAAGAGCTAAAACATATTGAGATAAACATGTTATGTCACTTCATTAATAATTGCATTAAGATAATACAATTCCTAATGGGAAACTGTGATTTAATGTATGATATAGAAAAATGTTAACAGCCAAATTAGCAGAGACTGACCTTGTGCTTTCATCTCCGTAAAGGAACCTGGCAGAGAAAATAAACATGTTAACAAGAGGAACAGATTTAACAGTAAATTGTAAACTCTTAATGTTAATCTTGTATTTCTTTTAATCTGTTGTAAAAGTTTAATAAAACACGCTGATACATTAAAGCAGGGGTAGCCAACGCAGTGCCCGCAGCCACTTGGTCACCCGCAGGGATCACGTGAGTCGCCCGCAGGGATCACGTGAGTCGCCCGCAGGGCATGTTCTAAATAAAGATGTTCAAGATCAAGATAAAACTTGTATTTAATTGTTTTGCTGTTTTACTTTATTTTATCAATAACACTTTAATTATTCTTTATTTTAAAATGAAAATATTGAATATACAATTTAAAAAACAAAAATGTTTTATGTATAAAAACTCGGACCCTGCCTGAGGTCAGAGTTCCACGCGCAAACTAAATCTCCATTTCCCTGGAGCAGCTACGGTGAGGCGCTAGGTGCGTTTTGGCAGAAAAGCGAAAGAAAACTAACTATTTTCACAATGATTGGGAGGAAGAATAATTTTTTACAACAGTGAAAGAAAAGTGTGTATGTCTCATTTGCGGGGGCGACGGCAAAGCGGCACATTGTGGAGACACTTCGGTACGTGTCACAAAGCTACCATGCTAACTAACTAACTAACTAACTAACTAACTCCCACCTGCAGCACTGCGGGCAGAACAAGCCGAGAGTTAAAGCTTTGGACAGCAGCATCTCTTTTCACGAGGCCGGTGAACAAGTCACAGAAAGCATCGGAAGCTTCATTTAGAGCTGCACATTTTTAATAAAGTATAAGAAAGCCTTTTCGGACGGAGAGGTCTTGAAAGGTGCAATGATGGTTATTGAAAACACTGTTCAGAGACGAGAAGAAAGGTTCTGATGTGATCTCCACTCTGATGTTACAAAGTTAGTGTTTGTACAAACAGGATATGATGTGAAGATGTGACAGTTAATGATTTCCTATAAAATGTTACAGAAGTGATATTTTGTACTAAAATATAACTGGTGTGATTTTAAACAAAATGCTACAAATGCGCTCATTCACACAAAACTGTTAATAAAGATATTTACAAAAATATCAGAGATGTGATAACTGACTATCAAATATTGAAATAGATTGAGAACATAAATAATGTTGTATGTTTAAATATATCTGTGTGGTAAATCATTGTTAATAATCATTGTGAGGAATAATTAACATTGATATGTGATCTTCACATATATGAATATACATTATGATATTATTATTAATGATAATATTATCATTAAATGTGAACTGTGCAACTATGTTATTCAGGAAGTTTGTATCATTCGTATTCAGTTCCCTTAAAGTAGCTCTCAGTATCCAAAAGGTCGGTGACCCCTGCTGACATTACATATTAATCTAGCTCTTGCGAATAAAACAAGAAACAAGAGGTTAACTTACACATGAGGACGACTAACAGCAGGTGTTCAGTCATGATGAAGCTAAATAATGTGAATGTCCAAGAATCCTTCACGACGACACTTGTGTGTTTGACTATGTGGACTTTGACATACAGAAAGTGTCATTTTACAGAACTTGTTCTCAGTGTGACTCACTTCTGATACTTGCTGTGGTTTTCCTGACAGACAGGCCACAGAAACACACATGCACTTGGCACTTCGCACTTGAGACTCAGTTTAGACTTTCTTTTTCTGACTGGGGGTTCAGATACAAATTATGTGTCATTATTTGACTAATTCATATGGTTAAAATATTATTTCATTTTGTCGACAACATAGACATATGTATGAGGAGAGTAAACGGAAGTAGAAAACAATTTATTGAAGGAAGTCAAGCAGACTAGAGTTCTTACAACTGCCGATAGAAACCACGGCCACTTCAGGTAAAATCAGAATATAGATACAAATACAGGGTTTTTGTAACATACAGATACAGATAGTAGCTTTGTGTCAAACAGACGTATGTGGGACCTCCATGTTGTTAACTATCATCTAGTGTGCATACTGCTTGGGAGCAATGAGAGCCATTTTGTTCGCCAGTTGTATCTGTCAATTCTGTCAATGTAATGTGTTTTGGCTGCA
Organism: Cottoperca gobio; assembly: GCF_900634415.1. Lineage (NCBI taxonomy): Eukaryota > Metazoa > Chordata > Actinopteri > Perciformes > Bovichtidae > Cottoperca > Cottoperca gobio. The sequence continues at coordinate 16,632,719 of NC_041359.1, forward strand.
TAGACTGTATAAAACATGGACATATTCGCTGTGACTTCACCCATAGGTTTTGAAGAGCTGTTGTGAAGGTGAAGAATTGGGGGCTCCAGGGATATTAGCTATAGAGACCGAACACGAACATGTTTATTTCTGCTATAAAGTTAGGCCTTTTAACATGGGGGTGTGTGGACATTGACTCGCTTTTGGAGCCAACCTCAAGTGGCCATTCGAGGAACAGCCATTTTTGGCACTTCTGCATGGGATTCACTGCTCCGCCCCGTACTTTGACACTTTGGTTGGTTCTTAATCAAACAAAAGGGAGGTGTCATTTACATTTGTGGGTCTAGAGAGTTTGTGTTTCAAAGTTCATATAAGGGCCTCATACCACAAACTAACAGCAGTCTTAATGTCCTGGTCAGAGTTATTCCTAGCCTTAAATAAGACTATGCCAAAGTGTAAAAGCAGTCTATTGTCCGACAATCAGATGAATAATGTATTACACTGATCAACTAATATCCCCTTCAGAATGTCTAAATTGTCCGTATAGGAAACAAGGACTTTAGCTGGTTGTTTTCATGTCAATAACATGAAACAACTAGAAACCATCTTCCGATGGGATTACTCCAGCTGTGACGCCAAATCGGGTAAGGGGTTGAAGTGGGAGGCCAATGGCCCCTTCCCACTTCCCAGCCCCCTACTTATGGCACGCTCGATTTGACCACACCCATCTTTGAACTTGACTTTGTTTTGTATCTCAATTAAAGACCTGTAAAGATTTTTGATGATAAATTGGCCATAAGGTGGGGGGCATAAAGAGGAGGGCCAATGGTCCCTTCGCCAATGGTCCCATGCCCATCTTCGAACTTAACCTTAAATTTGATCTCAACAACACATCTGTATAGTTTCATGACTGCATCTTTTTACAAAAATCTATCCACAGAGAAAGACACACACACAGACTCACAAACTGAAAACAAAACCAGCATTAAAACAGAAGGGGGCTCAGGACACTGCCTTGTGGCACTCCGCAAGTGACGGGCAAAGGCTCAGAGAAGTAACACCCTTCCCAACCTGCTGGTCCCTCTCTGACAGATAAGAAGCCATCCAGCTAAGAATGTGTTCATTCATGGCAGATACATCAATTTTCCTCCCTAGATCATAGGTTACACTATAAAGGACAAGTTTAAAAATTACACATCATTTGAAACAGTTCTTAAGGCTGTCTGCGTTCTGTTTCTCTATACAGTATTAAAATGTTTTTGTTTCAATGTGCCTGCGGGGTGCTGTACACCATGTCCTTCAGGGCTGATGGAGGTGGCTCCTCAGAGATGGTGGAGTACACATGGTATATGTCAGACTAAAGAAGAAAGAAACCAACTGTAAGAGCTCTTATAGTCATTAGCATCTATAAACCTATGTAGCAAACATTTTCAACATTGCCTCATGTCTCACTTACGTCTTCATTTTGAGACTCTTGCATTTTCGATTTATCCAAACCTGCAAAAATAAGAGAGAACGACACAATAAGATGATTGTTTTCAGTCAAGTTTGGCATTTTACTGTACGGTCTGAAACAAGCCTACAGCATAGTCCACCTGATCTATCTGTAATAAGTCTTGGGTGATTAAATATCTGCATGTATCAAGGTCAGTAAAAATATTATGGAAACAAAAGCCCATTTTTGTGTTATTAACTAAATTGATGTTTGTTGATGGTTCTTATTGAATTATATAGTTATAGCTCACCAGTAGGACAGTCAGCAGCAGGTACTGAGGTAATCACACTGTACGCTTCATCATTACCGGCAGGTAACTTAAGATAACAGGAAAAAAGGGAGAGGAAGTGAGAGGAATTCATGAATAACGTTACACATTAATTAACCTTGAGGAGCCCTGCTATTTAAATGTTCGATTATTTTAGGTGATGTGAATGATAGCTACATCTGACAGAGAAAACATTTTTTAATTACTGATCCTCCATGGTTAAGCTCTCTCATGCACATTAAGTCATCTGCAACAGAAGGTAAAAAACACACCTCAATACACAAGAAGACCAAAATATAATTGTTGTCTACTGTTTGGATGAATAATACAGTGATGTTTCCTGACTGCTACATGTGTACATTACCAGTGGCATCAGCTTGTGTCCTATACAGAAATAAAGAGAAGAAAGTGTTAACAAAGAGAATTGAATTGAATGTAGTTTAGTTTAGTTTCTTTGATGGGCATCACATTAGAATTGCAATATACATTTATGCACAAGGACCAGATGCACTGTGTGTTTGTAGCGAAACTCTGATTTACAACAACATGTCCTCATTACACAAGGACAGAATACACAGTAGGACACTAAAACATTATGTCAAGAGGGATATATAGTATATCCTTCTCCAAATACCTCTAAGACTTAAGTTGCCACTACTTTAAAGGGACAGTGTGAAGGATTTAGTGGCATCTAGCATTGCGGTTGCAACCAACTGAATACCCCTCCCTTCACAAGACTGTGATAGCGACCTGCAGATTGTAATACCGTGGTGACGCTCAGAGGCACCACAGCACTACTTTAAGAGCAATGAACTACAGGCAGCTACAGGCAAGCGTGTCAGAGAACTAGGGTGGCCTTCATGTATCGTAAGAACACGAAAGGCCCTCTATAGAGCCAGAGGTTTTCTTTTTGTCCATCTGGGTTACTGTAGAAACATGGCGGACTGGAAGAGGACCCGCTCCCTATGTAGATATGTAGAGCTTATTCTAAGCTAACGAAAACACAACGATTCTTAGTTTCAGGTGATTATACACCAATGACAACATAGTTATGAATATTATATTATATTTCTGCTAATAGATCCCCCTAAATACTACACACTGGCCCTTCAAAGCCAAGGGTTTAATGGGGAAACTGGGGAAGATGAATGAGCTCCCTCCACTGATTTAACAACTAATGCTGCAGTGGTTTTGCTTAGTAGCAGCACTTGGCAGCTACTTGAAGTGAATGAGCTGAACTTCTGTAAAAAAATTAATAATAATAATAATAATATTACCTTTTGCTAGAACATCTTTCTGAAATAAATTGAGAGAGAAGCATAGTGTTAGTTAAGGCAGAGCACTGAAGTTGTGTTTGTATTGGCTGATTGGACATATAAACTCACACCTATGATTATCACTCAGCGAAGCCGCTCATGCCAACACGATTTGCTCTCTCCAACACCAACTTCCTCCTTATGTGGTATTTCATCTCTTTGATCAAAACTAAGATTTATCTTCCTTTCTATCTTCCCTCTAATAAGGGGCATTAGCTATCTCAGCCTGATCCTTTCAGAGCTCTGAAAACGATCAGGAAGGGAAAATCCTTTTTTCTGGACAGACAAATCAAGTTCTCACCAGTTCTTCTTTTGGTAAAGAGAAGTGCTAGGCCCAGTAAGATGACACCTCCAAGACACGCTGCAACTACTACCAAGTTCCATGTCCATGTTTCTGCTGTGGAGGTCACAAACAAAGGTCAGTTTCACTTTTAACACCAAAGCAGAAAGATTGTGTACCTGGATGTCTTCCAGTGCATGGCACACTAATATAACTGATATAAATGTAACATGTGAAGGAAGTTGTGAACATGAAAAATCATTTAATTCAGGATCATAATGATGCAAAACAGGTTTCTTTACTGTGACTCTGCAGAGCAATACTCAGTGCTCAAACACCAGAAGAAACATACAATTCTAAATGGAATTTATCATTTTAATAATATGCAGTATGTGTAAGTAATACATGCGCTTTGCACACCTGTTGGTGGATCAATTGGGGTTACATGGAGCAAGCTAGCTTTAGTGCTAGATTTATGAGGTGTCTGACCAACTGTAATACATAATTAGTGAGAAATATTAAAAACATTCAGAGAAAATGCATCTTTTGCGTTATTTATGATGCACTCATAAGAATTGCAGTTGTAATATTGTCTCCTGAAGCCAGAGGAGTTTTGGCAGTGAAAATATTAAATAAATATTCAAATTACATATTTCAACATTTTCTATAAGGTTTTAAAAAATCATAGCTGCATTTCTCGAATCCTCGTTTTCATTTTTAATTTCCATATTATCTAATTCAATATAAGGGAATAAAATGCCTTAAAGAAAAAAAGATTTAAAAGTCAGTTTAAATTATGAGTATTTGTGTCACCTGATGTTGGTTTCACTGGTGTGATAGAAGTAGAGATGAAACTACCAGTGTTGCTGGATCCAACATTCTGACCTGGTCAATGAAGAACAATATGTTTCAGAATAACATTTGTGATTTATTAAAGTCACACTTAATATATCTTTAATTTAGTCACCTAACGTTCGTTTGGTCCGAGTTATAGGTGTGGAGGCATGGAGCCTGCTAACAGTCCTACCTGGTGATTAAAAACACTTTTAAAACCTTCAAGATAACAAATATAATAAGTGCTTTGTGATTCTGATATAGATTTCTTTTTAAATATAAATCATGTCCTACCTGTGGTCATAGTAGATGTCGCCATAGTCTGTGTGGAGTGTGTCTCTTTGTCCACAATATCTACAATGAAAGAAGATGGATTTGGATCTGTCGCTTCATGTGTGGAAAACGTTGTGGGACAGTTTATTTGTGCGATCACTTGAGCAGAAAGCATCAGAAGAAACATATTTTCTATTTTTAGTAAATTAACGTCTCTTACAATACATCTATATTTCATTACCTGATTCCAGTTTCACAGGAGTTGCAGAAGCACCGGGTCTGCCAACAATCAAATCTGGTGAGTAAACACAGAAAAAACATTTTAAAACTCTTTATAGAAGTGATATGTAATGAATGGGTTGTTATTTAGGTGTATAGTACATCTTACCTGTGGTCATAGGAAATACTGGTTTTGTGAAGGGAGCGCTTGATTCTCTTTCCACAATATCTACAGTAAAAGGAAACAGATTGTTGCAGGTCGATTTTATATGAACAAATAAATAAACATTGTAAAGCGTCCCGTCTGTTCAATCCAACCTGCATTCAGAGTCACTGTCCTCTAAACCAGCTGTCATGTAGACAGCAGCAGCTGTCCTGTTTATTTTTAAATTGAATCCTTTTTTAATATAGACTCACAGTCTGAAAAACATTAAACTGAACTGAAATTGTGATAATGAGAGCGTCCAACTACGAGTCAAATTCCTTTTATTGGTCAATTCACTTGATTCTAAGTGTGATGTCACAGTGTCATATTTAAACATTTCAAATAACATGCAATAGACTCAAATGTGGAGAAATACTTTGTGATGTTTCGTGTCTTCTCTGACTTACCAGTCAAGCGGTATCCATCACTACGAGGAGACAAAGAGTTTGGTTCACTTCCCAAACTGTAATCACAGCTGGTGACGCTTCTTTGAGGAAAATGGAGACGGGTAAGCAAATCAGAAATTGTGACAGTAAACTGGCAGAACCTCTGATTCTTTGAGGTCCTTTGCTTCAAGATGGTTGTTGTTTGAAATGGATCCCTTTCTTCTCCAAAGTAAAGGTTACATCTCGTATCTTCATGAGCAGATCCAGGCAGAGTGCAGGTCATGAAAACGTATTCACCAGGAAAATGCTGAAGACTCACCTCAGGTTTTAGAGCTAAAATACAAGATAAATGAAAAGTCATTAAATACGATATACCATCATCTGCGTACCAGCATCCTGCCATACTGTCACACAACAGTTTTAGAAATTAACATTCATCCTCATGCTTCATAATGATAATTATATATGTCATCTTAGGTGAGTGTAAGTTACAGTGTAAAAAAAAGATCATGACTCTGAATGAAGCAGAATCTGACAACAAAAAGCAATTTATCAAACTGAGAAAACTGTAAAGATGCTGAATGTTAATGCTGAAAATTTAGAGGTAGACATGTGTTATATCAAAAACTGAATAATAACATTAATACGATAATAATCCATATTAGAAATTGTGATTTAATGTAGAGGAAGAAATAAAAAATATATTGTGCAAACAAACAGTTTGTAAAAATAGTCAAATTAACAACAGACTGTAATAAACTTCCCACACAGTGAAAACTGGACATGAAAGATAATCGATCAGAGACTGACCTTGTGCATAACTCTCGAGAAAAGAATCTGTTGGAATTATAATTTATTAAAAAGGTAAATACATGTAATATCTCATTAATACATTCAACAAAATGAAGAAGCTTAAGATCAAGATATTCTTTATTTGTTGGGGAAATTAGTTTTGAACTCTGCACTGCAGTTCCACAATAAGTGCACAGATGAACAGCACAGAGTAACAACACATAACATAAAATCACCAACCATAAAAAAGAGCAGAAGGTATAACATGACACATGATAGCTCACAATACAATGTAATGTCATGTTTGCTAGCAGGTTAGAACCTACATTAGTTTGTAAAAGTCTACATTAACAATAAAAAACTCTATAGTGAGTATAACTTACAAATGAGGATGACAAGCAGCCGGCGTCCAGCCATGATGAAGCTAAACACTAAGACTGTGCAGATAGAAGACACTCGTTTGTCTGACTACGTGGACTTTGATGTACTTAAGTATCATTCAGCAGAAATGAGAACTTGTTCTCAGGAAAACCACAGCAAGCATCAAATGTGAGGCAACAAACAAACGGGCCACAGAAACAGCAACACTTTACATCTCGCTTTAACACACATTATTAGAAATGTAGAGCATGTAATATATTTAGATCAAGTCGACCACAGTGTGAACTGCTTCAGAAGAAAGAGTCTGTTCATCATTTGTTCACAAACTGCTCACACACACACACACACACACACACACACACACACACACACAAGCATGTTCATGGTCTGCTCTAAGCGAACATGCTGTTATTTAATATTTTCCTGACCATTCAACAATGAAATCTGCATTTCACTTCATATTTCCAGAGTTATGCTGCACACACTCTGTTTTTATTGAAGTCAAGTCAATGCCCCCATGTTTCCCATGGACTCCTGTATTTACCTGTACTGCCCGGGAACATTATAACTAAAACTCACAACTGATTAATTGATTGTCCACCTGGACCCTCATGAAGGTTAATACCTTAACTAATATTTTACACTGAATAAGCAGGGAGGGACAGTGTTAAATGCAAATAGTTTTTGTTTTTTTAAATAGCTCCTCCAACCAGAATACAAGTTTCTCATGTTAACGCTGCATTGTACCTTTTTACTTTGAGGTTTAAGGAACATACCTGAAACTCACAATCAACTTCACCAAAATATTGAAATGCATCATGTTTTTATAAACAGTGTTTTGCCTTAGCGTAAATATTCTTTAGTATACCCTACATATAGAAATGCCACATGTTTATAATCATAATAATAAGCTTTATTTGTATAGCACCTTTCATACAAGAATTGCAGCCCAAAGTGCCTCATAGCAAAAACATAACAATTAGTACAAGGACAGAGTAAGAGCATTTACAGTACAATAATCACAGTGTTGATGAAAATGAGTCTGAAGTACCATTATAAAAATAGCAGAATTAAAATAGCAGATAAAATAGAAGATAAAATAGCAGCCTTTACACATTCTTTGACATTTTCATAATCCCTTTGTCTGTACTTTCATCTATATTTGTCTTTGCAAATAATCCACATACTTTCTTCCTATCCCTGTTCTCTGCTTCCTTCTCCCATAACATAAACTGTCTTTATGTTCTTCCATTGTTTTCAACGCTTCAGATTTAATCTTTCTCTTTGACATTACTTTTTCCTCTATTTTTTACAACAGTGAAAGAAAAGTGTCTATGTCTCATTTGCGGGGCGACGGCAAAGCGGCACATTGTGGAGACACTTCGGTACGTGTCACAAAGCTACAATGCTAACTAACTAACTAACTAACTAACTAACTCCCACCTGCAGCACTGCGGGCAGAACAAGCCGAGAGTTAAAGCTTTGGACAGCAGCATCTCTTTTCACGAGGCCGGTGAACAAGTCACAGAAAGCATCAGAAGCTTCATTTAGAGCTGCACATTTTTAATAAAGTATAAGAAAGCCTTTTCGGACGGAGAGGTCTTGAAAGGTGCAATGATGGTTATTGAAAACACTGTTCTAAGATGAGAAGAAAGGTTCTGATGTGATCTCCACTCTGATGTTACAAAGTTAGTGTTTGTACAAACAGGATATGATGTGAAGATGTGACAGTTAATGATTTCCTATAAAATGTTACAGAAGTGATATTTTGTACTAAAATATAACTGGTGTGATTTTAAACAAAATGCTACAAATGCGCTCATTCACACAAAACTGTTAATAAAGATATTTACAAAAATATCAGAGATGTGATAACTGACTATCAAATATTGAAATAGATTGAGAACATAAATAATGTTGTATGTTTAAATATATCTGTGTGGTAAATCATTGTTAATAATCATTGTGAGGAATAATTAACATTGACATGTGATCTTCACATATATGAATATATATTATGATATTATTATTAATGATAATATTATCATTAAATGTGAACTGTGTATTCAGGAAGTTTGTATCATTCGTATTCAGTTCCCTTAAAGTAGCTCTCAGTATCCAAAAGGTCGGTGACCCCTGCTGACATTACATATTAATCTAGCTCTTGCAAATAAAACAAGAAACAAGAGGTTAACTTACACATGAGGATGACTAACAGCAGGTGTTCAGTCATGATGAAGCTAAATAATGTGAATGTCCAAGAATCCTTCACGACGACACTTGTGTGTTTGACTATGTGGACTTTGACAGAAAGTGTCATTTTACAGAACTTGTTCTCAGTGTGACTCACTTCTGATACTTGCTGTGGTTTTCCTGACAGACAGGCCACAGAAACACACATGCACTTGGCACTTCGCACTTGAGACTCAGTTTAGACTTTCTTTTTCTGACTGGGGGTTCAGATACAAATTATGTGTTATTATTTGACTAATTCATATGGTTAAAATATTATTTCATTTTGTCGACAACATAGACATATGTATGAGGAGAGTAAACGGAAGTAGAAAACAATTTATTGAAGGAAGTCAAGCAGACTAGAGTTCTTACAACTGCCGATAGAAACCACGGCCACTTCAGGTAAAATCAGAACATAGATACAAATACAGGTTTTTTGTAACATACAGATACAGATAGTAGCTTTGTGTCAAACAGACGTATGTGGGACCTCCATGTTGTTAACTATCATCTAGTGTGCATACTGCTTGGGAGCAATGAGAGCCATTTTGTTCGCCAGTTGTATCTGTCAATTCTGTCAATGTAATGTGTTTTGGCTGCATAGACTGTATAAAACATGGACATATTCGCTGTGACTTCACCCATAGGTTTTGAAGAGCTGTTGTGAAGGTGAAGAATTGGGGGCTCCAGGGATATTAGCTATAGAGACCGAACACGAAAATGTTTATTTCTGCTATAAAGTTAGGCCTTTTAACATGGGGGTGTGTGGACATTGACTCGCTTTTGGAGCCAACCTCAAGTGGCCATTCGAGGAACAGCCATTTTTGGCACTTCTGCATGGGATTCATTGCTCCGCCCCGTACTTTGACACTTTGGTTGGTTCTTAATCAAACAAAAGGGAGGTGTCATTTGCATTTGTGGGTCTAGAGAGTTTGTGTTTCAAAGTTCATATAAGGGCCTCATACCACAAACTAACAGCAGTCTTAATGTCCTGGTCAGAGTTATTCCTAGCCTTAAATAAGACTATGCCAAAGTGTAAAAGCAGTCTATTGTCCGACAATCAGATGAATAATGTATTACACTGATCAACTAATATCCCCTTCAGAATGTCTAAATTGTCCGTATAGGAAACAAGGACTTTAGCTGGTTGTTTTCATGTCAATAACATGAAACAACTAGAAGCCATCTTCCGATGGGATTACTCCATCTGTGACGCCAAATCGGGTAAGGGGTTGAAGTGGGAGGCCAATGGCCCCTTCCCACTTCCCAGCCCCCTAATAATGGCACGCTCGATTTGACCACACCCATCTTTGAACTTGACTTTGTTTTGTATCTCAATTAAAGACCTGTAAAGATTTTTGATGATAAATTGGCCATAAGGTGGGGGGCATAAAGAGGAGGGCCAATGGTCCCTTCGCCAATGGTCCCATGCCCATCTTCGAACTTAACCTTAAATTTGATCTCAACAACACATCTGTATAGTTTCATGACTGCATCTTTTTACAAAAATCTGTCCACAGAGAAAAACACACACACAGACTCACAAACTGAAAACAAAACCAGCGTTAAAACAGAAGGGGGCTCAGGACACTGCCTTGTGGCACTCCGCAAGTGACGGGCAAAGGCTCAGAGAAGTAACACCCTACCCAACCTGCTGGTCCCTCTCTGACAGATAAGAAGCCATCCAGCTAAGAATGTGTTCATTCATGGCAGATACATCAATTTTCCTCCCTAGATCATAGGTTACACTATAAAGGACAAGTTTAAAAATTACACATCATTTGAAACAGTTCTTAAGGCTGTCTGCGTTCTGTTTCTCTATACAGTATTAACACGTTTTTGTTTCAATGTGCCTACTGGGTGCTGTACACCATGTCCTTCAGGGCTGATGGAGGTGGCTCCTCGCAGATGGTGGAGTACACATGGTATATGTCAAACTAAAGAAGAAAGAAACCAACTGTAAGAGCTCTTATAGTCATTAGCATCTATAAACCTATGTAGCAAACATTTTCAACATTGCCTCATATCTCACTTACGTCTTCATTTTGAGACTCTTGCATTTTCGATTTATCCAAACCTGCAAAAATAAGAGAGAACGACACAATAAGATGATTGTTTTCAGTCAAGTTTGGCATTTTACTGTACGGTCTGAAACAAGCCTACAGCATAGTCCACCTGATCTATCTGTAATAAGTCTTGGGTGATTAAATATCTGCATGCATCAAGGTCAGTAAAAATATTATGGAAACAAAAGCCCATTTTTGTGTTATTAACTAAATTGATGTTTGTTGATGGTTCTTATTGAATTATATAGTTATAGCTCACCAGTAGGACAGTCAGCAGCAGGTACTGAGGTAATCACACTGTACGCTTCATCATTACCGGCAGGTAACTTAAGACAACAGGAAAAAAGGGAGAGGAAGTGAGAGGAATTCATGAATAACGTTACACATTAATTAACCTTGAGGAGCCCTGCTATTTAAATGTTCGATTATTTTAGGTGATGTGAATGATAGCTACATCTGACAGAGAAAACATTTTTGAATTACCGATCCTCCATGGTTAAGCTCTCTCATGCACATTAAGTCATCTGCAACAGAAGGTAAAAAACACACCTCAATACACAAGAAGACCAAAATATAATTGTTGTCTACTGTTTGGATGAATAATACAGTGATGTTTCCTGACTGCTACATGTGTACATTACCAGTGGCATCAGCTTGTGTCCTATACAGAAATAAAGAGAAAAAAGTGTTAACAAAGAGAATTGAATTGAATGTAGTTTAGTTTAGTTTCTTTGATGGACACCACATTAGAATTGTAATATACATTTATGCACAAGGACCAGATGCACTGTGTGTTTGTAGCGAAACTCTAATTTACAACAACATGTCCTCATTACACAAGGACCAGAATGCACAGTAGGACACTAAAACATTATGTCAAGAGGGATATACAGTATATCCTTCTCCAAATACCTCTAAGACTTAAGTTGCCCCGACTTTAAAGGGACAGTGTGAAGGATTTAGTGGCATCTAGCATTGCGGTTGCAACCAACTGAATACCCCTCCCTTCACAAGACTGTGATAGCGACCTGCAGATTGTAATACCGTGGTGACGCTCAGAGGCACCACAGCACTACTTTAAGAGCAATGAAATACAGGCAGCTACAGGCAAGCGTGTCAGAGAACTAGGGTGGCCTTCATGTATCGTAAAAACACGAAAGGCCCTCTATAGAGCCAGAGGTTTTCTTTTTGTCCATCTGGGTTACTGTAGAAACATGGCGGACTGGAAGAGGACCCGCTCCCTATGTAGATATGTAGAGCTTATTCTAAGCTAACGAAAACACAACGATTCTTAGTTTCAGGTGATTATACACCAATGACAACATAGTTATGAATATTATATTATATTTCTGCTAATAGATCCCCCTAAATACTACACACTGGCCCTTCAAAGCCAAGGGTTTAATGGGGAAACTGGGGAAGATGAATGAGCTCCCTCCACTGATTTAACAACTAATGCTGCAGTGGTTCTGCTTAGTAGCAGCACTTGGCAGCTACTTGAAGTGAATAAGCTGAACTTCTGTAAAAAAAATGGAAAAAAAAATAATATTACCTTTTGCTAGAACATCTTTCTGAAATAAATTGAGAGAGAAGCATAGTGTTAGTTAAGGCAGAGCACTGAAGTTGTGTTTGTATTGGCTGATTGGACATATAAACTCACACCTATGATTATCACTCAGCGAAGCCGCTCATGCCAACACAATTTGCTCTCTCCAACACCAACTTCCTCCTTATGTGGTATTTCATCTCTTTGATCAAAACTAAGATTTATCTTCCTTTCTATCTTCCCTCTAATAAGGGGCATTAGCTATCTCAGCCTGATCCTTTCAGAGCTCTGAAAACGATCAGGAAGGGAAAATCCTTTTTTCTGGACAGACAAATCAAGTTCTCACCAGTTCTTCTTTTGGTAAAGAGAAGTGCTAGGCCCAGTAAGATGACACCTCCAAGACACGCTGCAACTACTACCAAGTTCCATGTCCATGTTTCTGCTGTGGAGGTCACAAACAAAGGTCAGTTTCACTTTTAACACCAAAGCAGAAAGATTGTGTACCTGGATGTCTTCCAGTGCATGGCACACTAATATAACTGTCATAGCTGCATTTCTCGAATCCTCATTTTAATTTTTAATTTCCATATTATCTAATTCAATATAAGGGAATAAAATGCCTTAAAGAAAAAAAGATTTAAAAGTCAGTTTAAATTATTATTATGAGTATTTGTGTCACCTGATGTTGGTTTCACTGGTGTGATAGAAGTAGAGATAAAACTACCAGTGTTGCTGGATCCAACATTCTGACCTGGTCAATGAAGAACAATATGTTTCAGAATACTCAAAATACTAATACATACATAAAGTGATTTATATTTTAAATTGAATCCTTTTTTAATATAGACTCACAGTCTGAAAAACATTAAACTGAACTGAAATTGTGATAATGAGAGCGTCCAACTACGAGTCAAATTCCTTTTATTGGCCAATTCACTTGATTCGAAGTGTGATGTCACAGTGTCATATTTAAACATTTCAAATAACATGCAATAGACTCAAATGTGGAGAAATACTTTGTGATGTTTCGTGTCTTCTCTGACTTACCAGTCAAGCTGTATCCATCACTACGAGGAGACAAAGAGTTTGGTTCACTTCCCAAACTGTAATCACAGCTGGTGACGCTTCTTTGAGGAAAATGAAGCAAATCAGAAATTGTGACAGTAAACAGGCAGAACCACTGATTCTTTGAGGTCCTTTGCTTCCAGATGGTTGTTGTTAGAGATGGATCCCTTTCTTCTCCAAAGTAAAGGTTACATCTCGTATCTTCATGAGCAGATCCAGGCAGAGTGCAGGTCATGATAACGTATTCACCAGGAAAATGCTGAAGACTCATCTCAGGTTTTAGAGCTAAAATACAAGATAAATGAAAAGTCATTAAATACGATATACCATCATCTGCATACCAGCATCCTGCCATACTGTCACACAACAGTTTTAGAAATGAACATTCATCCTCATACTTCATAATGATAATTATATGTCATCTTAGGTGAGTGTAAGTTACACTGTAAAAAAAGATCATGACTCTGAATGAAGCAGAATCTGACAACAAAAAGCAATTTATCAAACTGAGAAAACTGTAAAGATGCTAAATGTAACATTTCATCCCACAGGTGGCATTATAATCGGAGTGGAGGTTGTTGAATCATTGAGTTTCTACTTGTCACTCTCTCTAAAACAAATGAAATATGATATAATCAAAGAATGAGAAAAGCAGTCGCTCACTGTGTATGGTGACGGAGGATGTGTCACTGTGTGGAGATGGAGAATTTATGTCTCCAAGCTTTACAGTGTAATAACATGTCACTTTAACCACAGCAGGTGAACTCTGACGTGACATCTCCAGCAGCTCAGTTCCTGTCAGTGTCTTCAGACAAGAGAAGACTCTGTCAGTTCCTCTAGTGTAGAAATAACACTGAGACACAGGAACAGATGATGGAGTCTGACAGTCCAGAGTGACTGAGTCTGTCTCTGAGATCACCGGTGGATTCACTGTCAGTGTAGGTGTAAGAGCTGAAAATTTAGAGGTAGACATGCAGTATGTTATATCACATACTTAACAGCTGCATAAAGATAATGAAAACAAATGATATCAAATACTAAATAATTAAATTACTATGGTAATATTCTTAATGGGGAATGTTGATTTTAGAGGAAAGGGGGAAAATCTATTGTACAACCCAACAGTTTGTAAAAATAGTCAAAATGAATAACAGACTGTAATAAACGTCCCACAGTGAAAACAACTGGACATGAAAGATAATCGATCAGAGTCTGACCTTGGGCTTGAATCTCGCGAAAGGAATCTGTTGGAAATACAACATGTTAACAAAGTAAATAGATGTAATAATAACTAATTAATGACTTCAACAACATGTAGAAGGATTAAAACTCCACCACCGTGTAACTCTGTCAACCAGAGGTGGAAACTAAGGATGCATAATGTTGGATCTTTGACGATATTGTCCAACTCATATTTGACGATTGCTGTATGTATATATATATGTGAGTATGTATATACTAAAATATTAATAACTAATAACTAATTTGCTTGCCTGCATTGGTTTGTAATCATTTACATCAATAGTGAATAAATCTATAGGAGGTTTAACTTACACATGAGGAAGACAAACAGCAGGCGTCCTGCCATGATGAAGCTGAGGCTGTCCACGGTCCTCAAAAGATGATACTTGTGTGTCTCAATGTGTGAACTTTCACTTTACCTAAGTGACATTTCGAAAAACTTGCTCTCATGAAAACCACAGCTAGCATCGGAATTATTCACGTCAGATACACAAACCTCACATCCTTTTTAAAGTACCTAGTATATGTGTGTTACTTAGATAGAATCGACCACACTGGAGGCTTGTGTGTGTGTGTGTGTGTGTGTGTGTGTGTGTGTGTGTGTGTGTGTGTGTGTGTGTGTGTGTGTGTGTGTGTCTTCACTAAAAGTCTTTTTTTAAACTGCTCACTTTTTTGTTCATGATCTGCTCGAAGTAAACGTGTCGTTTTTTTCCCATGTTTGTCCTGAAACTTCAACCATTTAACTTCATATCTCCAAACAGGCTGTGTGTTATTTCATCTAGTTGGTAAAATGTCATCATAAAAATATTGTTTTCTTGCATGCAGTTGTGCTTAAATATGTCTCTGTGATGGTTTCTCATTTGTATTGTATTAAATCATGTTTGGCGGTTTTTAATGTGTTTTCTGTGTCTGTGAGTTTTATGAATTTGTGTAAATGTGAGTTAAATGTGTGAATAAACCCTTCCGGGTAAAGCACTTTGGTACAAATTATGTTTTTAAAGCGCAGTATAAATAAACATGAACCTGAACTTCAACTTCTAAAATGAAAGGGACTTTTTAAATAATTGTGTACAAGGATTTTATTATTCAAAGCATTGATACATGTTATGTTCTGACCAAACTATCAATTCAATAAAGTTCAACTGAGCCATATCACCATTCTAACGTCTGCTCTTGTGGGTAATGATGTAAATACTGTTAAGATCAATTAACTTGTACATAAGTAAGAAAAAGATGCAAGAAAAACAACGTTTAAATTTCAAATTGACTTTAGAGGGCTGTACACGGTCTCTCTCAGGGCTGACGTAGCTTCTCGGAGGTGCTGCTGTTGTCACTCTATGAAAAGAAAGAAACAGAAATGACTTAACTGCCCTCAGTTAGTGGAAATGTTTGTCAGCAATATGCAATTATCATCATTTACAGTAAAAGGGTTTAGTTTCTTACACGCTGCAATAAACATTTTTTCTGAGAATGTACCTTTAATGTCTTTTTAATTTATGCCTGTTCGCATTCTGGCCACTTATAAGCCTTCAGCAGAACCTGCACCACCAAGCGGCTGATTAATGTGTCTAACAACCTTCGGGAAAACAAAAGCAGCTCACCAGTGTTGCATTCAGGTGACGATACTGTAGGTTTCATCATAACCACCCTGCAAAGCAGTGACGTTTACTTTTGGTCTAAATGGGAAAAAAATAGAAAACAGGTTTTGTGTGTCATTACAGAGGAAGGCAAAAGCACAGTACACATTTGCAAATGAATTAACTGTATTACTCTCCGCAAAGAGCGCCGCTACGTTGGAGTTTATCCCGGTGGACGAGAGGGTCGCCTCCCTACGCCTTCGGGTTATGGGGGGGAAAACGCTGACTGTTGTTTGTGCCGATGCCCCAAACCGCAGTTCTGAGTATTCGGCCTTCTTGGAGACCCTGAATGGAGCCCTGCAGGGGGCTCCAGTAGGGGACTCCGTAGTCTTGCTGGGAGACTTCAACGCACACGTGGGAAACGATGGAGACACCTGGAGAGGCGTGATTGGGAGGAAGGGCCTCCCTGATCTAAACCCGAACGGTCGTTTGTTGTTGGACTTCTGTGCTAGTCATGGAATGGCCATAACAAACACCATGTTCGAGCATAAGGATGCTCATAAGTGCACGTGGTACCAGAGCACCCTAGGCCAAAGGTCAATGATCGATTTCGTAATCGTATCATCTGATCTGAGGCCTCAAGTTTTGGACACTCGGGTGAAGGGAGGGGCGGAGCTGTCGACTGATCACCATCTGGTGGTGAGTTGGATCAAGGGGTGGGGGAAGACTCTGGACAGACCTGGTAAACCCAAACGGGTAGTGCGGGTGAACTGGGAACGTCTGGAGGAAGCCCCTGTCCTGGGGATCTTTAACTCACACCTCCGGCGGAGCTTTTCAGCCATCCCTGTGGAGGTTGGGGGCATTGAACCTGAGTGGGCGATGTTCAAAACCTGATGTGTCACTGTGTATGGTGACGGAGGATGTGTCACTGTGTATGGTGACGGAGGATGTGTCACTGTGTCTGGTGACGGAGGATGTATCACTGTGTATGGTGACGGAGGATGTTTCACTGTGTATGGTGACGGAGGATGTGTCACTGTGTGGAGATGGGTAATGTGACTCTCCAAGCTTTACAGTGTAAAAACATGTCATCTCAACCTCAGCAGGTGAACTCTGATGTGACATCTCCAGCAGCTCAGTTCCTGTCAGTGTCTTCAGACAGGGGAAGACTTTGCCCGGTTTTGTTCTCATAGTTTTGAAATAACACTGAGACACAGATGATGGAGTCTGACAGTGCAGAGTGACTGAGTCTGTGTCTGAGATCACCGGTGGATTCACTGTCAGTGTAGGTGTAAGAAGAGCTAAAACATATTGAGATAAACATGTTATGTCACTTCATTAATAATTGCATTAAGATAATACAATTCCTAATGGGAAACTGTGATTTAATGTATGGTATAGAAAAATGTTAACAGCCAAATTAGCAGAGACTGACCTTGTGCTTTCATCTCCGTAAAGGAACCTGGCAGAGAAAATAAACATGTTAACAAGAGGAACAGATTTAACAGTAAATTGTAAACTCTTAATGTTAATCTTGTATTTCTTTTAATCTGTTGTAAAAGTTTAATAAAACACGCTGATACATTAAAGCAGGGGTAGCCAACGCAGTGCCCGCAGCCACTTGGTCACCCCGCAGGGATCACGTGAGTCGCCCGCAGGGCATGTTCTAAATAAAGATGTTCAAGATCAAGATAAAACTTGTATTTAATTGTTTTGCTGTTTTACTTTATTTTATCAATAACACTTTAATTATTCTTTATTTTAAAATGAAAATATTGAATATACAATTTAAAAAACAAAAATGTTTTATGTATAAAAACTCGGACCCTGTCTGAGGTCAGAGTTCCACGCGCAAACTAAATCTCCATTTCCCTGGAGCAGCTACGGTGAGGCGCTAGGTGCGTTTTGGCAGAAAAGCGAAAGAAAACTAACTATTTTCACAATGATTGGGAGGAAGAATAATTTTTTACAACAGTGAAAGAAAAGTGTGTATGTCTCATTTGCGGGGCGACGGCAAAGCGGCACATTGTGGAGACACTTCGGTACGTGTCACAAAGCTACCATGCTAACTAACTAACTAACTAACTAACTAACTCCCACCTGCAGCACTGCGGGCAGAACAAGCCGAGAGTTAAAGCTTTGGACAGCAGCATCTCTTTTCACGAGGCCGGTGAACAAGTCACAGAAAGCATCGGAAGCTTCATTTAGAGCTGCACATTTTTAATAAAGTATAAGAAAGCCTTTTCGGACGGAGAGGTCTTGAAAGGTGCAATGATGGTTATTGAAAACACTGTTCTAAGATGAGAAGAAAGGTTCTGATGTGATCTCCACTCTGATGTTACAAAGTTAGTGTTTGTACAAACAGGATATGATGTGAAGATGTGACAGTTAATGATTTCCTATAAAATGTTACAGAAGTGATATTTTGTACTAAAATATAACTGGTGTGATTTTAAACAAAATGCTACAAATGTGCTCATTCACACAAAACTGTTAATAAAGATATTTACAAAAATATCAGAGATGTGATAACTGACTATCAAATATTGAAATAGATTGAGAACATAAATAATGTTGTATGTTTAAATATATCTGTGTGGTAAATCATTGTTAATAATCATTGTGAGGAATAATTAACATTGACATGTGATCTTCACATATATGAATATACATTATGATATTATTATTAATGATAATATTATCATTAAATGTGAACTGTGCAACTATGTTATTCAGGAAGTTTGTATCATTCGTATTCAGTTCCCTTAAAGTAGCTCTCAGTATCCAAAAGGTCGGTGACCCCTGCTGACATTACATATTAATCTAGCTCTTGCAAATAAAACAAGAAACAAGAGGTTAACTTACACATGAGGATGACTAACAGCAGGTGTTCAGTCATGATGAAGCTAAATAATGTGAATGTCCAAGAATCCTTCACGACGACACTTGTGTGTTTGACTATGTGGACTTTGACAGAAAGTGTAATTTTACAGAACTTGTTCTCAGTGTGACTCACTTCTGAAGCTTGCTGTGGTTTTCCTGACAGACAGGCCACAGAAACACACATGCACTTGGCACTTCGCACTTGAGACTCAGTTTAGACTTTCTTTTTCTGACTGGGGGTTCAGATACAAATTATGTGTTATTATTTGACTAATTCATATGGTTAAAATATTATTTCATTTTGTCGACAACATAGACATATGTATGAGGAGAGTAAACGGAAGTAGAAAACAATTTATTGAAGGAAGTCAAGCAGACTAGAGTTCTTACAACTGCCGATAGAAACCACGGCCACTTCAGGTAAAATCAGAACATAGATACAAATACAGGTTTTTTGTAACATACAGATACAGATAGTAGCTTTGTGTCAAACAGACATATGTGGGACCTCCATGATGTTAACTATCATCTAGTGTGCATACTGCTTGGGAGCAATGAGAGCCATTTTGTTCGCCAGTTGTATCTGTCAATTCTGTCAATGTAATGTGTTTTGGCTGCATAGACTGTATAAAACATAGACATATACGCTGTGACTTCACCCAAAGGTTTTGAAGAGCTGTTGTGAAGGTGAAGAATTGGGGGCTCCAGCTGTCGCCATCTTGGCAGTGAAGCCATAAAAAAAACAGATAAGTTACATACAAATTCACACCCCGTACAGTTGTTGTGAATGGGGATATTAGCTAGAGACCAAACACGAACATGTTTATTTCTGCTATAAAGTTAGGCCTTTTAACATGGGGGTGTGTGGACAATGACTCGCTTTTGGAGCCAACCTCAAGTGGCCATTCGAGGAACAGCCATTTTTGGCACTTCTGCATGGGATTCATTGCTCCGCCCCGTACTTTGACACTTTGGTTGGTTCTTAATCAAACAAAAGGGAGGTGTCATTTGCATTTGTGGGTCTAGAGAGTTTGTGTTTCAAAGTTCATATAAGGGCCTCATACCACAAACTAACAGCAGTCTTAATGTCCTGGTCAGAGTTATTCCTAGCCTTAAATAAGACTATGCCAAAGTGTAAAAGCAGTCTATTGTCCGACAATCAGATGAATAATGTATTACACTGATCAACTAATATCCCCTTCAGAATGTCTAAATTGTCCGTATAGGAAACAAGGACTTTAGCTGGTTGTTTTCATGTCAATAACATGAAACAACTAGAAACCATCTTGCGATGGGATTACTCCAGCTGTGACGCCAAATCGGGTAAGGGGTTGAAGTGGGAGGACAATGGCCACTTCCCACTTCCCAGCCCCCAACTTATGGCACTCTCGCTTGAAACTGAAAACAAAACCAGCGTTAAAACAGAAGGGGGCTCAGGACACTGCCTTGTGGCACTCCGCAAGTGACGGGCAAAGGCTCAGAGAAGTAACACCCTACCCAACCTGCTGGTCCCTCTCTGACAGATAAGAAGCCATCCAGCTAAGAATTTGTTCATTCATGGCAGATACATCAATTTTCCTCCCTAGATCATAGGTTACACTATAAAGGACAAGTTTAAAAATTACACATCATTTGAAACAGTTCTTAAGGCTGTCTGCGTTCTGTTTCTCTATACAGTATTAACACGTTTTTGTTTCAATGTGCCTGCAGGGTGCTGTACACCATGTCCTTCAGGGCTGATGGAGGTGGCTCCTCAGACATGGTGGAGTACACATGGTATATGTCAGACTAAAGAAGAAAGAAACCAACTGTAAGAGCTCTTATAGTCATTAGCATCTATAAACCTATGTAGCAAACATTTTCAACATTGCCTCATATCTCACTTACGTCTTCATTTTGAAACTCTTGCATTTTCGATTTATCCAAACCTGCAAAAATAAGAGAGAACGACACAATAAGATGATTGTTTTCAGTCAAGTTTGGCATTTTACTGTACGGTCTGAAACAAGCCTACAGCATAGTCCACCTGATCTATCTGTAATAAGTCTTGGGTGATTAAATATCTGCATGTATCAAGGTCAGTAAAAATATTATGGAAACAAAAGCCCATTTTTGTGTTATTAACTAAATTGATGTTTGTTGATGGTTCTTATTGAATTATATAGTTATAGCTCACCAGTAGGACAGTCAGCAGCAGGTACTGAGGTAATCACACTGTACGCTTCATCATTACCGGCAGGTAACTTAAGATAACAGGAAAAAAGGGAGAGGAAGTGAGAGGAATTCATGAATAACGTTACACATTAATTAACCTTGAGGAGCCCTGCTATTTAAATGTTCGATTATTTTAGGTGATGTGAATGATAGCTACATCTGACAGAGAAAACATTTTTTAATTACCGATCCTCCATGGTTAAGCTCTCTCATGCACATTAAGTCATCTGCAACAGAAGGTAAAAAACACACCTCAATACACAAGAAGACCAAAATATAATTGTTGTCTACTGTTTGGATGAATAATACAGTGATGTTTCCTGACTGCTACATGTGTACATTACCAGTGGCATCAGCTTGTGTCCTATACAGAAATAAAGAGAAGAAAGTGTTAACAAAGAGAATTGAATTGAATGTAGTTTAGTTTAGTTTCTTTGATGGGCATCACATTAGAATTGCAATATACATTTATGCACAAGGACCAGATGCACTGTGTGTTTGTAGCGAAACTCTGATTTACAACAACATGTCCTCATTACACAAGGACAGAATACACAGTAGGACACTAAAACATTATGTCAAGAGGGATATACAGTATATCCTTCTCCAAATACCTCTAAGACTTAAGTTGCCACTACTTTAAAGGGACAGTGTGAAGGATTTAGTGGCATCTAGCATTGCGGTTGCAACCAACTGAATACCACTCCCTTCACAAGACTGTGATAGCGACCTGCAGATTGTAATACCGTGGTGACGCTCAGAGGCACCACAGCACTACTTTAAGAGCAATGAACTACAGGCAGCTACAGGCAAGCGTGTCAGAGAACTAGGGTGGCCTTCATGTATCGTAAGAACACGAAAGGCCCTCTATAGAGCCAGAGGTTTTCTTTTTGTCCATCTGGGTTACTGTAGAAACATGGCGGACTGGAAGAGGACCCGCTCCCTATGTAGATATGTAGAGCTTATTCTAAGCTAACGAAAACACAACGATTCTTAGTTTCAGGTGATTATACACCAATGACAACATAGTTATGAATATTATATTATATTTCTGCTAATAGATCCCCCTAAATACTACACACTGGCCCTTCAAAGCCAAGGGTTTAATGGGGAAACTGGGGAAGATGAATGAGCTCCCTCCACTGATTTAACAACTAATGCTGCAGTGGTTTTGCTTAGTAGCAGCACTTGGCAGCTACTTGAAGTGAATGAGCTGAACTTCTGTAAAAAAATTAATAATAATAATAATAATATTACCTTTTGCTAGAACATCTTTCTGAAATAAATTGAGAGAGAAGCATAGTGTTAGTTAAGGCAGAGCACTGAAGTTGTGTTTGTATTGGCTGATTGGACATATAAACTCACACCTATGATTATCACTCAGCGAAGCCGCTCATGCCAACACGATTTGCTCTCTCCAACACCAACTTCCTCCTTATGTGGTATTTCATCTCTTTGATCAAAACTAAGATTTATCTTCCTTTCTATCTTCCCTCTAATAAGGGGCATTAGCTATCTCAGCCTGATCCTTTCAGAGCTCTGAAAACGATCAGGAAGGGAAAATCCTTTTTTCTGGACAGACAAATCAAGTTCTCACCAGTTCTTCTTTTGGTAAAGAGAAGTGCTAGGCCCAGTAAGATGACACCTCCAAGACACGCTGCAACTACTACCAAGTTCCATGTCCATGTTTCTGCTGTGGAGGTCACAAACAAAGGTCAGTTTCACTTTTAACACCAAAGCAGAAAGATTGTGTACCTGGATGTCTTCCAGTGCATGGCACACTAATATAACTGTCATAGCTGCATTTCTCGAATCCTCATTTTAATTTTTAATTTCCATATTATCTAATTCAATATAAGGGAATAAAATGCCTTAAAGAAAAAAAGATTTAAAAGTCAGTTTAAATTATTATTATGAGTATTTGTGTCACCTGATGTTGGTTTCACTGGTGTGATAGAAGTAGAGATAAAACTACCAGTGTTGCTGGATCCAACATTCTGACCTGGTCAATGAAGAACAATATGTTTCAGAATACTCAAAATACTAATACATACATAAAGTGATTTATATTTTAAATTGAATCCTTTTTTAATATAGACTCACAGTCTGAAAAACATTAAACTGAACTGAAATTGTGATAATGAGAGCGTCCAACTACGAGTCAAATTCCTTTTATTGGCCAATTCACTTGATTCGAAGTGTGATGTCACAGTGTCATATTTAAACATTTCAAATAACATGCAATAGACTCAAATGTGGAGAAATACTTTGTGATGTTTCGTGTCTTCTCTGACTTACCAGTCAAGCTGTATCCATCACTACGAGGAGACAAAGAGTTTGGTTCACTTCCCAAACTGTAATCACAGCTGGTGACGCTTCTTTGAGGAAAATGAAGCAAATCAGAAATTGTGACAGTAAACTGGCAGAACCACTGATTCTTTGAGGTCCTTTGCTTCCAGATGGTTGTTGTTAGAGATGGATCCCTTTCTTCTCCAAAGTAAAGGTTACATCTCGTATCTTCATGAGCAGATCCAGGCAGAGTGCAGGTCATGATAACGTATTCACCAGGAAAATGCTGAAGACTCATCTCAGGTTTTAGAGCTAAAATACAAGATAAATGAAAAGTCATTAAATACGATATACCATCATCTGCATACCAGCATCCTGCCATACTGTCACACAACAGTTTTAGAAATGAACATTCATCCTCATACTTCATAATGATAATTATATGTCATCTTAGGTGAGTGTAAGTTACACTGTAAAAAAAGATCATGACTCTGAATGAAGCAGAATCTGACAACAAAAAGCAATTTATCAAACTGAGAAAACTGTAAAGATGCTAAATGTAACATTTCATCCCACAGGTGGCATTATAATCGGAGTGGAGGTTGTTGAATCATTGAGTTTCTACTTGTCACTCTCTCTAAAACAAATGAAATATGATATAATCAAAGAATGAGAAAAGCAGTCGCTCACTGTGTATGGTGACGGAGGATGTGTCACTGTGTGGAGATGGAGAATTTATGTCTCCAAGCTTTACAGTGTAATAACATGTCACTTTAACCACAGCAGGTGAACTCTGACGTGACATCTCCAGCAGCTCAGTTCCTGTCAGTGTCTTCAGACAAGAGAAGACTCTGTCAGTTCCTCTAGTGTAGAAATAACACTGAGACACAGGAACAGATGATGGAGTCTGACAGTCCAGAGTGACTGAGTCTGTCTCTGAGATCACCGGTGGATTCACTGTCAGTGTAGGTGTAAGAGCTGAAAATTTAGAGGTAGACATGCAGTATGTTATATCACATACTTAACAGCTGCATAAAGATAATGAAAACAAATGATATCAAATACTAAATAATTAAATTACTATGGTAATATTCTTAATGGGGAATGTTGATTTTAGAGGAAAGGGGGAAAATCTATTGTACAACCCAACAGTTTGTAAAAATAGTCAAAATGAATAACAGACTGTAATAAACGTCCCACAGTGAAAACAACTGGACATGAAAGATAATCGATCAGAGTCTGACCTTGGGCTTGAATCTCGCGAAAGGAATCTGTTGGAAATACAACATGTTAACAAAGTAAATAGATGTAATAATAACTAATTAATGACTTCAACAACATGTAGAAGGATTAAAACTCCACCACCGTGTAACTCTGTCAACCAGAGGTGGAAACTAAGGATGCATAATGTTGGATCTTTGACGATATTGTCCAACTCATATTTGACGATTGCTGTATGTATATATATATGTGAGTATGTATATACTAAAATATTAATAACTAATAACTAATTTGCTTGCCTGCATTGGTTTGTAATCATTTACATCAATAGTGAATAAATCTATAGGAGGTTTAACTTACACATGAGGAAGACAAACAGCAGGCGTCCTGCCATGATGAAGCTGAGGCTGTCCACGGTCCTCAAAAGATGATACTTGTGTGTCTCAATGTGTGAACTTTCACTTTACCTAAGTGACATTTCGAAAAACTTGCTCTCATGAAAACCACAGCTAGCATCGGAATTATTCACGTCAGATACACAAACCTCACATCCTTTTTAAAGTACCTAGTATATGTGTGTTACTTAGATAGAAT
The DNA here is from genome assembly GCF_900634415.1 of Cottoperca gobio. Lineage (NCBI taxonomy): Eukaryota > Metazoa > Chordata > Actinopteri > Perciformes > Bovichtidae > Cottoperca > Cottoperca gobio. Next base: position 16,658,079 of record NC_041359.1, read on the forward strand.
CGACCACACTGGAGGCTTGTGTGTGTGTGTGTGTGTGTGTGTGTGTGTGTGTGTGTGTGTGTGTGTGTGTGTGTGTGTGTGTGTGTCTTCACTAAAAGTCTTTTTTTAAACTGCTCACTTTTTTGTTCATGATCTGCTCGAAGTAAACGTGTCGTTTTTTTCCCATGTTTGTCCTGAAACTTCAACCATTTAACTTCATATCTCCAAACAGGCTGTGTGTTATTTCATCTAGTTGGTAAAATGTCATCATAAAAATATTGTTTTCTTGCATGCAGTTGTGCTTAAATATGTCTCTGTGATGGTTTCTCATTTGTATTGTATTAAATCATGTTTGGCGGTTTTTAATGTGTTTTCTGTGTCTGTGAGTTTTATGAATTTGTGTAAATGTGAGTTAAATGTGTGAATAAACCCTTCCGGGTAAAGCACTTTGGTACAAATTATGTTTTTAAAGCGCAGTATAAATAAACATGAACCTGAACTTCAACTTCTAAAATGAAAGGGACTTTTTAAATAATTGTGTACAAGGATTTTATTATTCAAAGCATTGATACATGTTATGTTCTGACCAAACTATCAATTCAATAAAGTTCAACTGAGCCATATCACCATTCTAACGTCTGCTCTTGTGGGTAATGATGTAAATACTGTTAAGATCAATTAACTTGTACATAAGTAAGAAAAAGATGCAAGAAAAACAACGTTTAAATTTCAAATTGACTTTAGAGGGCTGTACACGGTCTCTCTCAGGGCTGACGTAGCTTCTCGGAGGTGCTGCTGTTGTCACTCTATGAAAAGAAAGAAACAGAAATGACTTAACTGCCCTCAGTTAGTGGAAATGTTTGTCAGCAATATGCAATTATCATCATTTACAGTAAAAGGGTTTAGTTTCTTACACGCTGCAATAAACATTTTTTCTGAGAATGTACCTTTAATGTCTTTTTAATTTATGCCTGTTCGCATTCTGGCCACTTATAAGCCTTCAGCAGAACCTGCACCACCAAGCGGCTGATTAATGTGTCTAACAACCTTCGGGAAAACAAAAGCAGCTCACCAGTGTTGCATTCAGGTGACGATACTGTAGGTTTCATCATAACCACCCTGCAAAGCAGTGACGTTTACTTTTGGTCTAAATGGGAAAAAAATAGAAAACAGGTTTTGTGTGTCATTACAGAGGAAGGCAAAAGCACAGTACACATTTGCAAATGAATTAACTGTATTACTCTCCGCAAAGAGCGCCGCTACGTTGGAGTTTATCCCGGTGGACGAGAGGGTCGCCTCCCTACGCCTTCGGGTTATGGGGGGGAAAACGCTGACTGTTGTTTGTGCCGATGCCCCAAACCGCAGTTCTGAGTATTCGGCCTTCTTGGAGACCCTGAATGGAGCCCTGCAGGGGGCTCCAGTAGGGGACTCCGTAGTCTTGCTGGGAGACTTCAACGCACACGTGGGAAACGATGGAGACACCTGGAGAGGCGTGATTGGGAGGAAGGGCCTCCCTGATCTAAACCCGAACGGTCGTTTGTTGTTGGACTTCTGTGCTAGTCATGGAATGGCCATAACAAACACCATGTTCGAGCATAAGGATGCTCATAAGTGCACGTGGTACCAGAGCACCCTAGGCCAAAGGTCAATGATCGATTTCGTAATCGTATCATCTGATCTGAGGCCTCAAGTTTTGGACACTCGGGTGAAGGGAGGGGCGGAGCTGTCGACTGATCACCATCTGGTGGTGAGTTGGATCAAGGGGTGGGGGAAGACTCTGGACAGACCTGGTAAACCCAAACGGGTAGTGCGGGTGAACTGGGAACGTCTGGAGGAAGCCCCTGTCCTGGGGATCTTTAACTCACACCTCCGGCGGAGCTTTTCAGCCATCCCTGTGGAGGTTGGGGGCATTGAACCTGAGTGGGCGATGTTCAAAACCTGATGTGTCACTGTGTATGGTGACGGAGGATGTGTCACTGTGTATGGTGACGGAGGATGTGTCACTGTGTCTGGTGACGGAGGATGTATCACTGTGTATGGTGACGGAGGATGTTTCACTGTGTATGGTGACGGAGGATGTGTCACTGTGTGGAGATGGGTAATGTGACTCTCCAAGCTTTACAGTGTAAAAACATGTCATCTCAACCTCAGCAGGTGAACTCTGATGTGACATCTCCAGCAGCTCAGTTCCTGTCAGTGTCTTCAGACAGGGGAAGACTTTGCCCGGTTTTGTTCTCATAGTTTTGAAATAACACTGAGACACAGATGATGGAGTCTGACAGTGCAGAGTGACTGAGTCTGTGTCTGAGATCACCGGTGGATTCACTGTCAGTGTAGGTGTAAGAAGAGCTAAAACATATTGAGATAAACATGTTATGTCACTTCATTAATAATTGCATTAAGATAATACAATTCCTAATGGGAAACTGTGATTTAATGTATGGTATAGAAAAATGTTAACAGCCAAATTAGCAGAGACTGACCTTGTGCTTTCATCTCCGTAAAGGAACCTGGCAGAGAAAATAAACATGTTAACAAGAGGAACAGATTTAACAGTAAATTGTAAACTCTTAATGTTAATCTTGTATTTCTTTTAATCTGTTGTAAAAGTTTAATAAAACACGCTGATACATTAAAGCAGGGGTAGCCAACGCAGTGCCCACAGCCACTTGGTCACCCGCAGGGATCACGTGAGTCGCCCGCAGGGCATGTTCTAAATAAAGATGTTCAAGATCAAGATAAAACTTGTATTTAATTGTTTTGCTGTTTTACTTTATTTTATCAATAACACTTTAATTATTCTTTATTTTAAAATGAAAATATTGAATATACAATTTAAAAAACAAAAATGTTTTATGTATAAAAACTCGGACCCTGTCTGAGGTCAGAGTTCCACGCGCAAACTAAATCTCCATTTCCCTGGAGCAGCTACGGTGAGGCGCTAGGTGCGTTTTGGCAGAAAAGCGAAAGAAAACTAACTATTTTCACAATGATTGGGAGGAAGAATAATTTTTTACAACAGTGAAAGAAAAGTGTGTATGTCTCATTTGCGGGGCGACGGCAAAGCGGCACATTGTGGAGACACTTCGGTACGTGTCACAAAGCTACCATGCTAACTAACTAACTAACTAACTAACTAACTAACTAACTCCCACCTGCAGCACTGCGGGCAGAACAAGCCGAGAGTTAAAGCTTTGGACAGCAGCATCTCTTTTCACGAGGCCGGTGAACAAGTCACAGAAAGCATCGGAAGCTTCATTTAGAGCTGCACATTTTTAATAAAGTATAAGAAAGCCTTTTCGGACGGAGAGGTCTTGAAAGGTGCAATGATGGTTATTGAAAACACTGTTCTAAGATGAGAAGAAAGGTTCTGATGTGATCTCCACTCTGATGTTACAAAGTTAGTGTTTGTACAAACAGGATATGATGTGAAGATGTGACAGTTAATGATTTCCTATAAAATGTTACAGAAGTGATATTTTGTACTAAAATATAACTGGTGTGATTTTAAACAAAATGCTACAAATGTGCTCATTCACACAAAACTGTTAATAAAGATATTTACAAAAATATCAGAGATGTGATAACTGACTATCAAATATTGAAATAGATTGAGAACATAAATAATGTTGTATGTTTAAATATATCTGTGTGGTAAATCATTGTTAATAATCATTGTGAGGAATAATTAACATTGACATGTGATCTTCACATATATGAATATACATTATGATATTATTATTAATGATAATATTATCATTAAATGTGAACTGTGCAACTATGTTATTCAGGAAGTTTGTATCATTCGTATTCAGTTCCCTTAAAGTAGCTCTCAGTATCCAAAAGGTCGGTGACCCCTGCTGACATTACATATTAATCTAGCTCTTGCAAATAAAACAAGAAACAAGAGGTTAACTTACACATGAGGACGACTAACAGCAGGTGTTCAGTCATGATGAAGCTAAATAATGTGAATGTCCAAGAATCCTTCACGACGACACTTGTGTGTTTGACTATGTGGACTTTGACAGAAAGTGTAATTTTACAGAACTTGTTCTCAGTGTGACTCACTTCTGAAGCTTGCTGTGGTTTTCCTGACAGACAGGCCACAGAAACACACATGCACTTGGCACTTCGCACTTGAGACTCAGTTTAGACTTTCTTTTTCTGACTGGGGGTTCAGATACAAATTATGTGTTATTATTTGACTAATTCATATGGTTAAAATATTATTTCATTTTGTCGACAACATAGACATATGTATGAGGAGAGTAAACGGAAGTAGAAAACAATTTATTGAAGGAAGTCAAGCAGACTAGAGTTCTTACAACTGCCGATAGAAACCACGGCCACTTCAGGTAAAATCAGAACATAGATACAAATACAGGTTTTTTGTAACATACAGATACAGATAGTAGCTTTGTGTCAAACAGACATATGTGGGACCTCCATGATGTTAACTATCATCTAGTGTGCATACTGCTTGGGAGCAATGAGAGCCATTTTGTTCGCCAGTTGTATCTGTCAATTCTGTCAATGTAATGTGTTTTGGCTGCATAGACTGTATAAAACATAGACATATACGCTGTGACTTCACCCAAAGGTTTTGAAGAGCTGTTGTGAAGGTGAAGAATTGGGGGCTCCAGCTGTCGCCATCTTGGCAGTGAAGCCATAAAAAAAACAGATAAGTTACATACAAATTCACACCCCGTACAGTTGTTGTGAATGGGGATATTAGCTAGAGACCAAACACGAACATGTTTATTTCTGCTATAAAGTTAGGCCTTTTAACATGGGGGTGTGTGGACAATGACTCGCTTTTGGAGCCAACCTCAAGTGGCCATTCGAGGAACAGCCATTTTTGGCACTTCTGCATGGGATTCATTGCTCCGCCCCGTACTTTGACACTTTGGTTGGTTCTTAATCAAACAAAAGGGAGGTGTCATTTGCATTTGTGGGTCTAGAGAGTTTGTGTTTCAAAGTTCATATAAGGGCCTCATACCACAAACTAACAGCAGTCTTAATGTCCTGGTCAGAGTTATTCCTAGCCTTAAATAAGACTATGCCAAAGTGTAAAAGCAGTCTATTGTCCGACAATCAGATGAATAATGTATTACACTGATCAACTAATATCCCCTTCAGAATGTCTAAATTGTCCGTATAGGAAACAAGGACTTTAGCTGGTTGTTTTCATGTCAATAACATGAAACAACTAGAAACCATCTTGCGATGGGATTACTCCAGCTGTGACGCCAAATCGGGTAAGGGGTTGAAGTGGGAGGACAATGGCCACTTCCCACTTCCCAGCCCCCAACTTATGGCACTCTCGCTTGAAACTGAAAACAAAACCAGCGTTAAAACAGAAGGGGGCTCAGGACACTGCCTTGTGGCACTCCGCAAGTGACGGGCAAAGGCTCAGAGAAGTAACACCCTACCCAACCTGCTGGTCCCTCTCTGACAGATAAGAAGCCATCCAGCTAAGAATTTGTTCATTCATGGCAGATACATCAATTTTCCTCCCTAGATCATAGGTTACACTATAAAGGACAAGTTTAAAAATTACACATCATTTGAAACAGTTCTTAAGGCTGTCTGCGTTCTGTTTCTCTATACAGTATTAACACGTTTTTGTTTCAATGTGCCTGCAGGGTGCTGTACACCATGTCCTTCAGGGCTGATGGAGGTGGCTCCTCAGACATGGTGGAGTACACATGGTATATGTCAGACTAAAGAAGAAAGAAACCAACTGTAAGAGCTCTTATAGTCATTAGCATCTATAAACCTATGTAGCAAACATTTTCAACATTGCCTCATATCTCACTTACGTCTTCATTTTGAAACTCTTGCATTTTCGATTTATCCAAACCTGCAAAAATAAGAGAGAACGACACAATAAGATGATTGTTTTCAGTCAAGTTTGGCATTTTACTGTACGGTCTGAAACAAGCCTACAGCATAGTCCACCTGATCTATCTGTAATAAGTCTTGGGTGATTAAATATCTGCATGTATCAAGGTCAGTAAAAATATTATGGAAACAAAAGCCCATTTTTGTGTTGTTAACTAAATTGATGTTTGTTGATGGTTCTTATTGAATTATATAGTTATAGCTCACCAGTAGGACAGTCAGCAGCAGGTACTGAGGTAATCACACTGTACGCTTCATCATTACCGGCAGGTAACTTAAGACAACAGGAAAAAAGGGAGAGGAAGTGAGAGGAATTCATGAATAACGTTACACATTAATTAACCTTGAGGAGCCCTGCTATTTAAATGTTTGATTATTTTAGGTGATGTGAATGATAGCTACATCTGACAGAGAAAACATTTTTTAATTACCGATCCTCCATGGTTAAGCTCTCTCATGCACATTAAGTCATCTGCAACAGAAGGTAAAAAACACACCTCAATACACAAGAAGACCAAAATATAATTGTTGTCTACTGTTTGGATGAATAATACAGTGATGTTTCCTGACTGCTACATGTGTACATTACCAGTGGCATCAGCTTGTGTCCTATACAGAAATAAAGAGAAAAAAGTGTTAACAAAGAGAATTGAATTGAATGTAGTTTAGTTTAGTTTCTTTGATGGGCATCACATTAGAATTGCAATATACATTTATGCACAAGGACCAGATGCACTGTGTGTTTGTAGCGAAACTCTGATTTACAACAATATGTCCTCATTACACAAGGACAGAATACACAGTAGGACACTAAAACATTATGTCAAGAGGGATATACAGTATATCCTTCTCCAAATACCTCTAAGACTTAAGTTGCCACTACTTTAAAGGGACAGTGTGAAGGATTTAGTGGCATCTAGCATTGCGGTTGCAACCAACTGAATACCCCTCCCTTCACAAGACTGTGATAGCGACCTGCAGATTGTAATACCGTGGTGACGCTCAGAGGCACCACAGCACTACTTTAAGAGCAATGAAATACAGGCAGCTACAGGCAAGCGTGTCAGAGAACTAGGGTGGCCTTCATGTATCGTAAAAACACGAAAGGCCCTATCTAGAGCCAGAGGTTTTCTTTTTGTCCATCTGGGTTACTGTAGAAACATGGCGGACTGGAAGAGGACCCGCTCCCTATGTAGATATGTAGAGCTTATTCTAAGCTAACGAAAACACAACGATTCTTAGTTTCAGGTGATTATACACCAATGACAACATAGTTATGAATATTATATTATATTTCTGCTAATAGATCCCCCTAAATACTACACACTGGCCCTTCAAAGCCAAGGGTTTAATGGGGAAACTGGAGAAGATGAATGAGCTCCCTCCACTGATTTAACAACTAATGCTGCAGTGGTTCTGCTTAGTAGCAGTACTTGGCAGCTACTTGAAGTGAATAAGCTGAACTTCTGTAAAAAAAAAAAAATAATAATAATAATATTACCTTTTGCTAGAACATCTTTCTGAAATAAATTGAGAGAGAAGCATAGTGTTAGTTAAGGCAGAGCACTGAAGTTGTGTGTGTATTGGCTGATTGGACATATAAACTCACACCTATGATTATCACTCAGCGAAGCCGCTCATGCCAACACAATTTGTTCTCTCCAACACCAACTTCCTCCTTATGTGGTATTTCATCTCTTTGATCAAAACTAAGATTTATCTTCCTTTCTATCTTCCCTCTAATAAGGGGCATTAGCTATCTCAGCCTGATCCTTTCAGAGCTCTGAAAACGATCAGGAAGGGAAAATCCTTTTTTCTGGACAGACAAATCAAGTTCTCACCAGTTCTTCTTTTGGTAAAGAGAAGTGCTAGGCCCAGTAAGATGACACCTCCAAGACACGCTGCAACTACTACCAAGTTCCATGTCCATGTTTCTGCTGTGGAGGTCACAAACAAAGGTCAGTTTCACTTTTAACACCAAAGCAGAAAGATTGTGTACCTGGATGTCTTCCAGTGCATGGCACACTAATATAACTGATATAAATGTAACATGTGAAGGAAGTTGTGAACATGAAAAATCATTTAATTCAGGATCATAATGATGCAAAACAGGTTTCTTTACTGTGACTCTGCAGAGCAATACTCAGTGCTCAAACACCAGAAGAAACATACAATTCTAAATGGAATTTATCATTTTAATAATATGCAGTATGTGTAAGTAATACATGCGCTTTGCACACCTGTTGGTGGATCAATTGGGGTTACATGGAGCAAGCTAGCTTTAGTGCTAGATTTATGAGGTGTCTGACCAACTGTAATACATAATTAGTGAGAAATATTAAAAACATTCAGAGAAAATGCATCTTTTGCGTCATTTATGATGCACTCATAAGAATTGCAGTTGTAATATTGTCTCCTGAAGCCAGATGAGTTTAGGCAGTGAAAATATGAAATAAATATTCAAATTACATATTTCAACATTTTTTATAAGGTTTTAAAAAATCATAGCTGCATTTCTCGAATCCTCATTTTAATTTTTAATTTCCATATTATCTAATTCAATATAAGGGAATAAAATGTCTTAAAGAAAAAAATATTTAAAAGTCAGTTTAAATTATGAGTATTTGTGTCACCTGATGTTGGTTTCACTGGTGTGATAGAAGTAGAGATAAAACTACCAGTGTTGCTGGATCCAACATTCTGACCTGGTCAATGAAGAACAATATGTTTCAGAATACTCACATAAAGTGTAATAAACACAAGATTTTAAAACCTTCAAGATAACAAATATAATAAGTGATTTGTGATACTGATATAGATTTCTTTTTAAATATAAATCATGTCCTACCTGTGGTCATAGCAGATGTCGCCATAGTCTGTGTGGAGTGTGTCTCTTTGTCCACAATATCTACAATGAAAGAAGATGGATTTGGATCTGTCGCTTCATGTGTGGAAAACGTTGTGGGACAGTTTATTTGTGCGATCACTTGAGCAGAAAGCATCAGAAGAAACATAATATTATTTTTTATTTTTAGTTAACTAATGTCTCTTACAATACATCTATATTTTATTACCTGATTCCGGTTTCACAGGAGTTGCAGTCCTGTTTATTTTTAAATTGAATCCTTTTTTAATATAGACTCACAGTCTGAAAAACTGATAAACTGAACTGAAATTGTAATAATGAGAGCGTCCAACTACGAGTCAAATTCCTTTTATTGGCCAATTCACTTGATTCGAAGTGTGATGTCACAGTGTCATATTTAAACATTTCAAATAACATGCAATAGACTCAAATGTGGAGAAATACTTTGTGATGTTTCGTGTCTTCTCTGACTTACCAGTCAAGCGGTATCCATCACTACGAGGAGACAAAGAGTTTGGTTCACTTCCCAAACTGTAATCACAGCTGGTGACGTTTCTTTGAGGAAAATGAAGCAAATCAGAAATTGTGACAGTAAACAGGCAGAACCACTGATTCTTTGAGGTCCTTTGCTTCAAGATGGTTGTTTGAAATGGATCCCTTTCTTCTCCAAAGTAAAGGTTACATCTCGTATCTTTATTAGCAGATCCAGGCAGAGTGCAGGTCATGATAACATCTTTACCAGGAAAATGCTGAAGACTCATCTCAGGTTTTAGAGCTAAAATACAAGATAAATGAAAAGTCATTAAATACGATATACCATCATCTGCATACCAGCATCCTGCCATACTGTCACAAAACAGTTTTAGAAATTAACATTCATCCTCATGCTTCATAATGATAATTATATATGTCATCTTAGGTGAGTGTAAGTTACAGTGTAAAAAAAAGATCATGACTCTGAATGAAGCAGAATCTGACAACAAAAAGCAATTTATCAAACTGAGAAAACTGTAAAGATGCTGAATGTTAATGCTGAAAATTTAGAGGTAGACATGTGTTATATCAAAAACTGAATAATAACATTAATACGATAATAATCCATATTAGAAATTGTGATTTAATGTAGAGGAAGAAATAAAAAATATATTGTGCAAACAAACAGTTTGTAAAAATAGTCAAATTAACAACAGACTGTAATAAACTTCCCACACAGTGAAAACTGGACATGAAAGATAATCGATCAGAGACTGACCTTGTGCATAACTCTCGAGAAAAGAATCTGTTGGAATTATAATTTATTAAAAAGGTAAATACATGTAATATCTCATTAATACATTCAACAAAATGAAGAAGCTTAAGATCAAGATATTCTTTATTTGTTGGGGAAATTAGTTTTGAACTCTGCACTGCAGTTCCACAATAAGTGCACAGATGAACAGCACAGAGTAACAACACATAACATAAAATCACCAACCATAAAAAAGAGCAGAAGGTATAACATGACACATGATAGCTCACAATACAATGTAATGTCATGTTTGCTTGCAGGTTAGAACCTACATTAGTTTGTAAAAGTCTACATTAACAATAAAAGACTCTATAGTGAGTATAACTTACAAATGAGGATGACAAGCAGCAGGCGTCCAGCCATGATGAAGCTGAACACTAAGACTGTGCAGATAGAAGACACTCGTTTGTCTGACTACGTGGACTTTGATGTACTTAAGTGTCATTCAGCAGAAGTGAGAACTTGCTCTCAGGAAAACCACAGCAAGCATCAAATGTGAGGCAACAAACAAACAGGCCACAGAAACAGCAACACTTTACATCTACTCGCTTTAACACACCTTATTAGAAATGTAGAGCATGTACCGGTAATATATTTTGATCAAGTCTACCACAGTGTGAACTGCTTCAGAAGAAAGAGTCTGTTCATCATTTGTTCACACACACACACACACACACACACACACACACACACACACACACACACACACACACACACACGCGCACACACACACACACACACACACACACACACACACACACAAGCATGTTCATGGTCTGCTCTAAGTGAACATGCTGTTATTTAATATTTTCCTGACCATTCAACAATGAAATCTGCATTTCACTTCATATTTCCAGAGTTATGCTGCACACACTCTGTTTTTATTGAAGTCAAGTCAATGCCCCCATGTTTCCCACGGACTCCTGTATTTACCTGTACTGCCCGGGAACATTATAACTAAAACTCACAACTGATTAATTGATTGTCCACCTGGACCCTCATGAAGGTTAATACCTTAACTAATATTTTACACTGAATAAGCAGGGAGGGACAGTGTTAAATGCAAATAGTTTTTGTTTTTTTAAATAGCTCCTCCAACCAGAATACAAGTTTCTCATGTCAACGCTGCATTGTACCTTTTTACTTTGAGGTTTAAGGAACATACCTGAAACTCACAATCAACTTCACCAAAATATTGAAATGCATCATGTTTTTATAAACAGTGTTTTGCCTTAGCGTAAATATTCTTTAGTATACCCTACATATAGAAATGCCACATGTTTATAATAATAATAATAAGCTTTATTTGTATAGCACCTTTCATACAAGAATTGCAGCCCAAAGTGCCTCATAGCAAAAACATAACAATTAGTACAAGGACAGAGTAAGAGCATTTACAGTACAATAATCACAGTGTTGATGAAAATGAGTCTGAAGTACCATTATAAAAATAGCAGAATTAAAATAATATAAAATAGCAGATAAAATATAAGATAAAATAGCAGCCTTTACACATTCTTTGACATTTTCATAATCCCTTTGTCTGTACTTTCATCTATATTTGTCTTTGCAAATAATCCACATACTTTCTTCCTATACCTGTTCTCTGCTTCCTTCTCCCATAACATAAACTGTCTTTATGTTCTTCCATTGTTTTCAACGCTTCAGATTTAATCTTTCTCTTTGACATTACTTTTTCCTCTTGCTCTCTCAACCTTACTTTTAACTTTCTTACTTCCTCAACACTAAATGATCCTCCTTCAGGAAAACCAAGCTTAAAAATGTATGAAATCATTTAAATTAGTTTAAAGTGGCTAAGATAAAAAATATATAAAATATCACCATTAAAAGGCTCAAGTAAAGACGTAAAATATCACTATTAAAAGGCTAAAGTAAAAAGATATGTTTTTAGCTTACTTTTGAAGATACTGAGCGAGCTTGCCTCCCTAATGTCTGTAGGTAAAGTGTTCCATAGCTTTGGTGCATAATTGATAAAAGCTGCATCCCCAATTGTCTTTTGGATGTTTCTGGGAACATTTAATAAACCAGTAGTGGATGATCGTAATGTTCTTGGGGGCACATAGTTTATAAGAGAGTTGGCAGTGGAACTTGGTGCGGTTCCGTTTAGGGCTTTGTATACAAGAAGGAGGACCTTAAAGTCAATTCTAAAAGTTACTGGAAGCCAGTGTAGAGTGGCTAACACTGGACTGATAGAGGCAGTTGACCAGAGTTTACGCACTAATTTCATCAGATTGTTACATCTTGTTTAGCTGAAACATATTCCAGCATCCTTTTGTAATAACAAACTGGACTTAACCAAACCAATCCAAACGATTTTAGTCACATCTCAAATGTCCTTCTCGAATGCTGCACACGTTATCTCTGTGGTCTGATGCAGCTGGTTCCTCTTGAGAGGCTGTTGTAAGCATCTGTCAGTGTAGTGGAAAAAAACAGACATGGCTTGATGGGACTTTTAAGTCTTTTACTGCATTATGCAACTTCCTTTTCCCACGCATGTGTATGAAACATACTGTAGAAAACAAAGTTGGTAGAAAGACAAAAGCAGCTCACCAATATTGCTGAATTCATAAGTGACGAAACTGTAAGTTTCATCATAACTGCTCGGCAAGAACTTTATCAGAAAGAGAGAAAAAAAAAAGGTTACGTGAGAGTGGCCTTATCCAGGACAGCATGATCACTGACTGAATGGATACAGAAGTGTTTAAATTACCTCTTTACTGTTGAGAGTTTCTATATATCCGCATCCATCTAAAACACAAAAAACACAGTTTAATAACAACGTGGAATGTGTTATCAACGTGGACTGTACTAACAACGTGGACTGTGCTAACAACGTGGACTGTGCTAACAACGTGGACTGTGCTAACAACGCGCACAGTGCTAAAAACGTGGACTGTGCTAAAAACGTGGACTGTGCTAACAACGCGGACTGTGCTAACAACGTGGACTGTGCTAACAACGCGGACTGTGCTAAAAACGTGGACTGTGCTAACAACGCGGACTGTGCTAACAACGTGGACTGTGCTAACAACGTGGACTGTGCTAACAACGCGGACAGTGCTAAAAACGTGGACTGTGCTAAAAACGTGGACTGTGCTAAAAACGTGGACTGTGCTAACAACGCGGACTGTGCTAACAACGCGGACTGTGCTAACAACGCGGACTGTGCTAACAACGTGGACTCTGCTAACAACTTGGACTGTGCTAAAAACGCGGAATGTGCTAACAACGCGGACTGTGCTAACAACGCGGACTGTGCTAACAACGCGGACTGTGCTAAAAACGTGGACTGTGCTCACAACGCGGACTGTGCTAACAACGCGGACTGTGCTAACAACGCGGACTGTGCTAACAACGCGGACTGTGCTAACAACGCGGACTGTGCTAACAACGTGGACTGTACGAACAACGCGGACTGTGCTAAAACGCGGAATGTGCTAACAACGTGGACTGTGCTAACAACGTGGACTGTGCTAACAACGTGGACTGTGCTAACAACACGGACTGTGCTAACAACGCGGACTGTGCTAACAACGCAGAATGTGCTAACAACGCAGACTGTGCTAACAACGCAGACTGTGCTAACAACGCAGACTGTGCTAACAACGCAGACTGTGCTAACAACGCAGACTGTGCTAACAACGCGGACCGTGCTAAAAACGCGGAATGTGCTAACAACGCGGACTGTTCTAACAACGCGGACTGTGCTAACAACGCGGACTGTGCTAACAACGCGGACTGTGCTAACAACGGGAACTGTGCTAACAACGTGGACTGTGTTATCAACGTGGACTGTGCTAACAACGTGGACTGTGCTAACAACGTGGACTGTGCTAACAACGTGGACTGTGCTAACAACGCGGACAGTGCTAAAAACGTGGACTATGCTAAAAACGTGGACTGTGCTAACAACGCGGACTGTGCTAACAACTTGGACTGTGCTAAAAACGTAAGACTGTGCTAAAAACGCCGACTGTGCTAACAACGCCGACTGTGCTAACAACGCCGACTGTGCTAACAACGCCGACTGTGCTAAAAACGCGGAATGTGCTAACAACGTCGATATATATATATATACACATATATATATACAGTATATCTCAAAAGTGAGTACACCCTTTAGATTTTTGCAAATATTCTGTTATATCCTTTCAGGGGATAACATTATCCTACTGAAACTTTGATATAACTTAAAGTAGTCAGTGTGCTGCTTGAATAACAGTATAGATTTATTGTCCTTTGAAAATTACTACTATTACTAAAACCACAGCTAGCATCGGAATTATTCACGTCAGATACACAAACCTCACATCCTTTTTAAAGTACCTAGTATATGTGTATTATTTAGATAGAATCGACCAAACTGGAGGCTCGTGTGCATGTGTGTGTGTGTGTGTGTGTGTGTGTGTGTGTGTGTGTGTGTGTGTGTGTGTGTGTTCGTGTGCGTGTGCGTGTGTGTGTGTGTGTGTGTCTTCACTAAAAGTCTTTTTTTAAACTCCTCACTTTTTTGTTTATGATCTGCTCGAAGTAAACGCGTCGTTTTTTTTCCATGTTTGTCCTGAAACTTCAACCATTTAACTTCATATCTCCAAACAGGCTGTGTGTTATTTCATCTAGTTGGTAAAATGTCATCATAAAAATATTGTTTTCTTGCATTCAGTTGTGCTTAAATATGTCTCTGTGATGGTTTCTCATTTGTATTGTATTCAATCATGTTTGGCGGTTTTTAATGTGTTTTCTGTGTCTGTGAGTTTTATGAATTTGTGTAAATGTGAGTTAAATGTGTGAATAAACCCTTCCGGGTAAAGCACTTTGGTACAAATTATGTTTTTAAAGCGCAGTATAAATAAACATGAACCTGAACTTCAACTTCTGAAATGAAAGGGACTTTTTAAATAATTGTGTACATGGATTTTATTATTCAAAGCATTGATACATGTTATGTTCTGACCAAACTATCAATTCAATAAAGTTCAACTGAGCCATATCACCATTCTAACGTCTGCTCTTGTGGGTAATGATGTAAATACTGTTAAGATCAATTAACTTGTACATAAGTAAGAAAAAGATGCAAGGAAAACAACGTTTGAATTTCAAATTGACTTTAGAGGGCTGTACACGGTCTCTCTCAGGGCTGATGTTTGTCAGCAATATGCAATTATCATCATTTACAGTAAAAGGGTTTAGTTTCTGTCACGCTGCAATAAACATTTTTTCTGAGAATGTACCTTTAATGTCTTTTTAATTTATGCCTGTTCGCATTCTGGCCACTTATAAGCCTTCAGCAGAACCTGCACCACCAAGCGGCTGATTAATGTGTCTAACAACCTTTGGGAAAACAAAAGCAGCTCACCAGTGTTGCATTCATAGGTGACGATACTGTAGGTTTCATCATAACCACCCTGCAAAGCAGTGACGTTTACTTTTGGTCTAAATGGGAAAAAAATAGAAAACAGGTTTTGTGTGTCATTACAGAGGAAGGCAAAAGCACAGTACACATTTGCAAATGAATTAACTGTATTACTCTCCGCAAAGAGCGTCGCTACGTTGGAGTTTATCCTGGTGGACGAGAGGGTCGCCTCCCTACGCCTTCGGGTTATGGGGGGGAAAACTCTGACTGTTGTTTGTGCCTATGCCCCAAACCGCAGTTCTGAGTATTCAGCCTTCTTGAATGACCTGAATGGAGCCCTGCAGGGGGCTCCAGTAGGGGACTCCGTAGTCTTGCTGGGAGACTTCAACACACACGTGGGAAACGATGGAGACACCTGGAGAGGCGTGATTGGGAGGAAGGGCCTCCCTGATCTAAACCCGAATGGTCGTTTGTTGTTGGACTTCTGTGCTAGTCATGGAATGGCCATAACAAACACCATGTTCGAACATAAGGATGCTCATAAGTGCACGTGGTACCAGAGCACCCTAGGCCAAAGGTCAATGATCGATTTCGTAATCGTATCATCTGATCTGAGGCCGCATGTTTTGGACACTCGGGTGAAGAGAGGGGCGGAGCTGTCGACTGATCACCATCTGGTGGTGAGTTGGATCAAGGGGTGGGGGAAGACTCTGGACAGATCTGGTAAACCCAAACGGGTAGTACGGGTGAACTGGGAACGTCTGGAGGAAGCCCCTGTCCTGGGGATCTTTAACTCACACCTCCAGTGGAGCTTTTCAGCCATCCCTGTGGAGGTTGGGGGCATTGAACCTGAGTGGGCGATATTCAAAACCTCTATTGCTGAAGCTGCGGTGATGAGCTGTGGTCTCAAGGTCTTAGGTGCCTCAAGGGGCGGTAACCCTCGAACACCGTGGTGGACCACGGTGGTCAGGGAAGCCGTCCGACTGAAGAAGGAGTCCTTCCGGGTTATGTTATCCGGGAGGACTCCGGAAACAGTTGCAGGGTATTGAAGGACTAGAAGTGCGGCAGCTTCTGCCGTGTCAGAGGCAAAGCAGCGGGTGTGGGAGAAGTTCAGAGAAGCTATGGAGAAGGACTTTCGGTCGGCACCAAGGTGCTTCTGGAAAACCATCCGGCACCTCAGGAGGGGGAAGCGAGGAACCATCCAAGCTGTGTACAGCAAGGGTGGGACCCTGCTGACTTCAACTGAGAAGGTTATCGGCCGCTGGAAGGAGCACTTTGAGAAACTCCTGAATCCGACTAACACACCCTCTATGGTTGAGGCAGAGCTGGAAGCTGATGGGGGATCATCGTCAATTTCCCTGATGGAAGTCACTGAGGTAGTCAAACAACTCCACAGTGGCAAAGCCGCAGGGGTTGATGAGATCCGTCCAGAAATGCTGAAGGCTTTGGGTGTTGAGGGGCTGTCTTGGTTGACACGCCTCGTCAACATTGCGTGGAAGTCCGGGACAGTGCCTAGGGGTTGGCAGACCGGGGTGGTGGTTCCCCTATTTAAAAAGGGGGACCAGAGAGTGTGTGCCAACTACAGGGGTATGACACTTCTCAGCCTCCCTGGTAAAGTCTACTCCAAGGTACTGGAAAGGAGGGTTCGGCCGGTAGTCGAACCTCTGATTGAAGAGGAACAATGCGGATTCCGTCCTGGTCGTGGAACAACAGACCAACTCTTTACTCTTGCAAGGATCCTGGAGGGGGCCTGGGAGTACGCCCATCTGGTCTACATGTGTTTTGTGGATCTAGAGAAGGCGTATGACCGGGTCCCCCGGGTGATACTGTGGGAGGTGCTGCGGGAGTATGGGGTGAGGGGGTCACTTTTGAGGGCCATCCAATCCCTGTACGCCCAAAGCGAGAGTTGTGTCCGGATACTCGGTAGTAAGTCGGACTCGTTTCCCGTGAATGTTGGCCTCCGCCAGGGCTGCGCTTTATCACCAATCCTGTTCGTGATTTTCATGGATAGGATATCGAGGCGTAGTCGTGGAGGAGAGGGGTTGCAGTTCGGTGACCTGAGGATCTCATCGCTGCTCTTTGCAGATGATGTGGTCCTTATGGCATCATCGGTCTGTGACCTTCAACAGTCACTGGATCGGTTCGCAGCCGAGTGTGCAGCGGTTGGGATGAGTATCAGCACCTCCAAATCTGAGGCCATGGCTCTCAGCAGGAAACCGGTGGATTGCCTACTCCGGGTAGGGAATGAGCCATTACCCCAAGTGAAGGAGTTCAAGTACCTCGGGGTCTTGTTCGCGAGTGAAGGGACAATGGAGCGAGAGATTGGCCGGAGAATCGGAGCAGCGGGGGCGGTATTACAGTCACTTTACCGCACCGTTGTGACGAAAAGAGAGCTGAGCCAGAAGGCAAAGCTCTCAATATACCGGTCGATCTTCGTTCCTACCCTCACCTATGGTCATGAAGGCTGGGTCATGACCGAAAGAACGAGATCACGGGTACAAGCGGCCGAAATGGGTTTTCTCAGACGGGTGGCTGGCGTCTCCCTTAGAGATAGGGTGAGAAGCTCAGCCATCCGTGAGAGACTCGGAGTAGAGCCGCTGCTCCTTTATGTTGAAAGGAGCCAGTTGAGGTGGTTCGGGCATCTAGTAAGGATGCCACCTGGGCGCCTCCCTAGGGAGGTGTTCCAGGCACGTCCAGCTGAGAGGAGACCCCGGGGAAGACCCAGGACTCGGTGGAGAGATTATGTCTCCTCACTGGCCTGGGAACGCCTCAGGATCCCCCAGTCGGAGCTGGAGGATGTGGCCCGGAGAAGGGAAGATTGGGATTCCTTACTGGAGCTGCTGCCCCCGCGACCCGATCCCGGATAAGCGGTAGACGATGGATGGATGGACTCTCCGCAAAGATCTAAATGTTGTGACTGAAAAGTGAATCTCCGGTTCTGATTCGCCTCTCTGACCTGACAGTTGTCACCATCAGCTGTTTCCTTCATGTCAACACATATTGATGCTGCAGCTGAACCAGAGCAACCATGGAAAAGAAGATGCATCCTGGACTCACTCAGGTTTACCTGATAATCATTGAAAAATATGATTTCTTACCTCTTGGAAGCACAATTTTCTAGAAAATGAAAAAAAGAAATAAACCAGTGATTATTGATATCAGAAAGCTTCAATGATCCCTAATAAAACTGGTACTGGATACATTCTTTTACATTTTGCTACTAGAAAATCATTTCAAATGTCGTTAATCTCAAGTTTTTAACTTTTTGTTCTTCAATGTTTGCACAAGGTGCTGTACCGTGTAGCACTGGATTTGAAAGGAGCTTTATAAATAAGGTTTACTTACTTACTTGCTACGTAATTCAAATAAATATGAAATATTTCCTACAACTGCAGCTAGGTCTTTGCATGCCTGCATGTTTAATATTTTTTAATTCTTACCAATCCTGCGTTCAGTAAAGAGAAGTGTTAATCCGAGCAAGACGACTCCCACAGTCACGACTGCTCCAATCATCAACGTCATCTTCTCTGCATTAAGAGAAGAGCCCATTTACACTCGCCGGCCCACAGTGTTAACATCAAGGACATACTGTACATCCCATAATATCAACATGTTTGAGGAAATGAACTTCCTTCTGCTCTCTGGGATTTACAAGTATGGCAAAAACTTTGAAACGTATCAGGAGGAAGATGCTAGAGGAAATATTCCGTCACAAAAACTGTGCTGTATTCTTTTTTTAGTAAAATATCAAATCAGTACCAACATCGAAAACTAGATATAGATTAATAATCGCTTTTTTTTTACTATTGGTAAGGCCCTGCTGTTATAAAATATACTTCAGCTAATATTTATCTCATTATTTTTATTTTGATATACTTGTGAACAAAACAAAGTAAACTGAGTATTTAGGGATTGTTACAACTGCAGATGTGTTTTTACTCACTGCTCGTAACTTGTGTGTTATCGTGTTGATCCACCAGAGGTCCCTATAGTACCTGCCTCCCTGGATGTGATCTAGGTCCTCACAGCTGAACCAGCCCTGATCAACCAGCTCTTCCTTCCTACCCTATTGTCATATTATTTCCTATTATCATGTGATTTTCTGTGATCCAACAGTTTCTCATCTTACTGTCCAGTGAATCTCTCACAGTTGGCATTCTAAGTTTTAGAATATTGATTATATTTATATATATAATCTTTATATATATATATATATATATATAATATCACCTGAAACAGCAGGATTGAAAAAGTACACAGTGAAAAGCATTTATAAACAACCACAGCAAAGAATTTTAGTATTTGACTACCTGTTATATTTTCACCGGATGCTGGTTGGAAAAGAGTTGTGTCAGCAGAGGTCCAACTTTCTGCAGCTGTGAGAGATATAGCACTTATTGAAGACACAAACACGTTGACATGAAAAATGACAAATATCCAAAACATTTCTGAAAAGTCAGTGTGAATTATTGAGAACTTGATTAATTATATCACCTGTTTCTGGTTTCACTGACGTTAGGAAAGTAGAGGCAGAACTACCAGTGTCACTTGGGCGTTGTTAAATCCCCATTAGTTGTTGCTCTAGTGTTGCTCTATTTGTTTTGGTTTGTAAGCCCTAAAAACAAATTCACACCTGAAATATTAGACCATGCCACTTTTCTTGTGCTGATACTGTATCAGGATATAGTAATATTAGCAGGTGGGAGAAACAGTCGCTCACTGTGTATGGTGACGGAGGATGTGTCACTGTGTGGAGATGGGTAATGTAACTCTCCAAGCTTTACAGTGTAAAAACATGTCACTTTAACCTCAGCAGGTGAACTCTGATGTGACATCTCCAGCAGCTCAGTTCCTGTCAGTGTCTTCAGACAGGGGAAGACTTTGCCCGGTTTTGTTCTCATAGTTTTGAAATAACACTGAGACACAGGAACAGATGATGGAGTCTGACAGTGCAGAGTGACTGAGTCTGTCTCTGAGATCACCGGTGGATTCACTGTCAGTTTAGGTGTAAGAAGAGCTAAAACATATTGAGGTAAACATGTTATGTCACTTCATTAATAATTGCATTAAGATAATACAATTCCTAATGGGAAACTGTGATTTAATATATGGTATAGAAAATAGAGATTTTAACAGCCAAATTAGCAGAGACTGATCTTGTGCTTTCATCTCCGTAAAGGAACCTGGCAGAGAAAATAAACATGTTAACAAGAGGAACAGATTTAATAGTAAATAGTAAACTCTTAACGTTAATCTTGTATTTCTTTCAATCTGATGTAAAAGTTTAATAAAACACGCTGATACATTAAAGGCTGACATTACATATTAATCTGGCTCTTGCAAATAAAATATCATGTAGTTGTATTAGTGTATTGGGTACAATGAAAGAAACAAGAGGTTTAACTTACACATGAGGACGACTAACAGCAGGTGTTCAGCCATGATGAAGATGAATAATGTGAATGTCCAAGAATCCTTCAAGACGACACTTGTGTGTTTGATTGTGTGGACTTTGACATACAGAAAGTGTCATTTTACAGAACTTGTTCTCAGGAAAACCACAGCGAGCATCAGAAGGAAGTCACACTGACAGACAGGCCACAGAAACACACATGCCTTGACATTATTTATAAAGCTCCAGTATGTGTGGTACTGTGTATTTAGATCAAATCAACCTCATTGCTGTCTAACTGCTTCAGAAAGAATTAAGTAGTATATGTACATCACATCAAAGAAAAAACACAACCTTAAATATTTCATGGTCTTGATTGTAGTGTTTTTGAAGTGGGGGACACCAGGATTGATTGTCTCTTATGTTAAAGCACCTGAAAGGCACTAACCTTTTTAGTGAGGGTAATTTCAGCTCATTTCAGTTTTATTGTATCAAAAGTAAAAAAGTGTTCTGTGGTGTAAACGTTTTATAAAACTGTTAGAGATATTGGAATGTGTTTCTCCTAGTTAATAGACAAAAATGGTAATGGTCTGCATTTATATATTGTTTCATAGTCTTTGCGACGACTTAAAGCACTTTTTACTACACAAATCAACATTCACCCAGTCACACAAACATTCATACACTGGTAGCAGAGGCTGTATAAACCAAGCCTACCACCTGGGCCCCTTTGTATGTTTTGTATGTTTGTTTGCATGCCGAAAGCGAAAGCCTCTCGGTCAATACAGTGCCGTACAACTGAGCCACTAGTTGGCACGGTACAGTTTTTATTTTTACACTTTTACAGCGCTCCTAACCCGGACCTTGCAGCTTCCAAGGGCCGTGGACTTAGTGCTCGCTGCAGCCTCTCTCTGTGCTGGCAAGGAAGGATCTCCTTGTGCGACTGTCAACTGGGCGGACTGTGCTGATGGAAAGAGAGCATTTATTAAAAGTAAGATTATAGGCATGAAACAGCATGATGTTTCCAAAGTCAATAAGTAATTGCGTTAAATAATTGTGATCTCAAAATTTACCAAAAATAATCATGATTATGATTTTTGCCCAGGATCTCACAGCACCATGATCCGGCCCTGGGAATCAGCTACATTTTGAAATAAGATTTGATAGTCTCTGATGAGTGTGCCAACCAATCCCAGCATACCTGTCAACATTGGAATTTCAAAATAAAGGAAATCTTCTGGCGGACTCCGCCCATACAGCTCTCAGCCACCCAGGACCTACCCATATAATGTAAATGTCAACACATAAAGGACGGGTACATACATTCAGGAAATACATGTTTATTTAAAGTATGTATTACGTGTACAGACATGTTTATAAGATTTATGTATTTTATTTATTAGTTATTATCATCAATTTATTTGATGATGGATGAGTTGTGCGGCTTTTGTTTCCACCACGAGGACTTCTTTGCGATGGCAGAATCGGGAAACATGTCCGCTACACTGTGACAGAAATCATCGCAGAAGCTGAAGGCTACATTATCTTTCCCTCAGCCTTGGTCACTTGATTTGCCTCTGAAACTGTTCTTGTCACACATGAAGTCATTGACAGTGGATGTGTTTGTGCCTCTTGGGCGAGCTTGTGCTTGGACGATTGTTCATGCTGGTGAACATCGCTTATTCCGCCGTGTGCAAATCTAATATCTGAATGGCACACTTTACAAAAAACATGAGTTTGCCCGACTCTGCTTTTTATTAAATACGGGAAGGTCTCCTCTCATTTGTCAGGTACTTGCATAAAGTTTTAACTTGTTTGGCAGGTACAACTGCGTCTCCATCTATCTCCCGTTCACTGTGACTCATCCATATTGTTTTGTCTTCTCCTTCTGTGTTATTGTTCCTGTTTTCTTCTTCTGTGTGTTTACTGGTGGATAACATTTTTCAGCTAAAGTTAAACATAACACTGCCACCTGCTTTACCGGAGGACACTTTTTTTCTTACATTTTTCCCCCTTTAATTTTGGGGTTTCTTTTAGGAAGTTTTTCCTTGTGCGGTGCGAGGGTCTAAGGACAGAGGGTGTCGTAACCTGTACAGTCTGTAAAGCACACTGAGACAAATGTATAATTTGTGATAATGGGCTATACAAATAAATTTGATTTGATTTGAATTTGATTTGTAATACCACTTGTTCCT
Organism: Cottoperca gobio; assembly: GCF_900634415.1. Lineage (NCBI taxonomy): Eukaryota > Metazoa > Chordata > Actinopteri > Perciformes > Bovichtidae > Cottoperca > Cottoperca gobio. Next base: position 16,681,077 of record NC_041359.1, read on the forward strand.
CTAGAGGCGATAGTGAGTCACTACAGAGGGAGAAGAGGCACATCTGCCTGACTCGTTCACCACCTGCACCACCTTGTGTCGTCCTCACAGCTGCCAGGAGGCTGTTTCGCTGAGTGTATAGCTGTTGGCAGCTCCGGGAAACGGCGTAGCTTCAGTTAGCAGTTAGCTCGAGTTCAGCCGCAGCACCGGCGTTCTGCAAACTCCATGTTGCTGCCGTTACACAGGTCCACCAGCCCGCTGTGACTGACGGCGCTGGGGCTTGTTCTGGCTGAGCTCAAGTCTCTTTAGCCGCTGACTGGGGCTCCGTCTGACGGAGGGTGGGTTCCAGGTGCCGGCTCCGAGTCTGGAAGACCGCCACCGGAAAGACGACATGAATATGCGGGTCGTTTTCTGATTTCTGCCACTTTGTAATAAACAAACTAACGTAACGTTACACGGACTACAGCTCTGAGAAGATGGTAAAGTGACGGAAAAAAAAAAAGTTTCTCAAAAGGTCATGTAATGAACCAAGGGAGATTTTTTTTAAAATGTCAAAACCCTTTAAAACATTTTCAAACACATTTCAAACCAACTTTATGTTCATCTGAATCTCCTCCTATTGTCTGCACAATCTCCTTTTTGGAAAATAAAATATGCAATCGGGCCCCATGAGCTATTATGGGTCAATTGCTTTCTTTTTTCATCATTGACAATTCAGACAAACTACATTAATCTGGGCCTTTACAAAACCTCCCATTTTAAAAGAAAATCATGTGATATGGTCTGATGCAATTCTGACTTTCCAACAAACCTCCCGCTTTATTTCTAAATTCCACACAGACACACACAGGCAAACTACCTGAGAGTTAAAGAAAAAATTGCTTTAATTTGCCAGTTTCTCTTTGTTTTAAGAAGACATTTCAGAGCGACAACACACATGAAAAAGATATATATATATATATATATATATATATATATATATATATATATATATTTGAATATATATGAATGTATATATATATATTCATATAGGTCTTATACAAAACATAAAACTGAATAATACAAAGTAATACATAGTATGGTATTATGGGGGGGGGCTAAAACATACAGCATATTTACAGTAGCAGTAAAATGCATGTAAATATATGTATAGTGCATAGAAAATATGATCAACATCAAACAACAGGAGTAAAGTGAACTTTGTTTTAGTTATAAAGTAAAACTAAATACATTTTAAGTCATAAACCTCAACTTGATAATTGCATCTGGCTGTAAAACTTCTAAAACTGTAAAACTAAAACTAGATTAAACCACTCAACTTCAAACACAAGGTGCATTTCAGTAACAGTTCTTCAGGCTGTCTGCTCAGTTTCAGTGTGTCTGCACGGTGCTGTACATCACACCCTTCAGCTCTGATGCAGCTGGCTCCTCAGAGATGCTGCAGTACAAAGGGTATGCGTCCAACTGGGAAAAGAAAGAAACCAACTGTAGCATATATAAGGATATATGGCTTTTTGTATATTGTCCATCATGTCAAACTTACATTCTCATTTTGAGGCTCCCGCCTTTCACCTGCTATTGAGAAAGACACAAAGTCTGTATATAAAAAATAATACATTTCTCAGAATTATTATAAAAGTATTTAGTGGTTCTGTTGATTGGATTCAAGAATTTGACGATCACAACATACTCTGTCATGATTGTACATACAGTAACTTGGACAACATTACACTTTTGAGGTAATCTTTTATCTAAAACAAAAGTAACCAGTTAAGGGAATAGAAGGTTACCCAGTGTGTAGAGACTATCGCTCCACTCTACATATTCCATATGTATAGTACTGACGTGGATACTCTTACTGCACTGATTGGGGCTTCTCTAAGAAAAATTGGGCTACACATTCAACCTTCCATTCTTTATCGTGTCGAGATTATCTCTCCACCCTACATATTCAATATGTACGGTAGCTTCGTAAAACAAACCGTGAAGAAACCAGGTAGGCCCAGTTTTTCATACTTGAGCATGAAATGGCAGTTGAGTTAAAATGAGACTTCATCGCCACCAGAGTGCTCACCTATGTGCTCACCTATGTGCTCCAATAAAGAAACTATTAACAAGACACCATCAAAGCTAAGCTGGCCCTGCCAGCTGCTAAGGCCAGCCATAAACGGGTTGAAGGCCACTCAGTTAGCCCGCCACGCTGCAAGCCTAGCTTTGAAAGAAAATGATAACCTTGTTCTTCTTTTTACAGGAGCCGTGATCCCAGAAGCGTGGTATGTCAAGCCATCTCTCCATGAGTTATTGAGGCCCTACGTGTAATGTGCACACATTCCTGCTGGGGGCAGCCTGCCCTCTTTTTCATCTGTTGGACTGCATACACAACCCAATGAGAAAGCTTACTCTTGCTCACTGGTTGCCCAAGGCAGTTAGGTTTGAGACAGACAAAGAGTTGGTTGGTTGTCCTTTGGGCACATGACCGATGAAGGTACACTTTTAAGGACCTGACAGTGCACCACAGTGACTGCCCACGCAACCCTGCTTCACCGTCCTGAGGAGGGTGTAAAGCAGAACCTCTGGTTCCCCACCATTTGATCCGGCCTTCGAGGTAATTCGTAAAACGCACACAAATAAAATCCACTAGCAAATATTTTAAATGGGGGACTGACTGTTTTTCCTGGCCAAGGTCAGGGTCCTTGAACACAACACGAGCGGAACGTGTCATCACGTGGTCACGTCATGTCAAAAAACTTCAATTGTAAACGAGACTGTCATTGACATCAGTGAACGCAGCATGGCGAGTGTAAAACAGAGAAAGCTGGATGTGGAATGTCGCACTTTCCAGGAGAAATAATCTTGAGCGTCATTACTACACGAAACATGCCGAACTGCACGAGCTGAAAGGACGAGTGCGTTTGGATAAAGTTAACGCTCTTCGGCGGAGTTTGGCCCAACAAGCAGCTCTCTGCAGAGCGTAACATACAAACATGGACAGATAGAGAGGTAGACCACCACATCAAGAACAGACTATTCCACAACTGCTGTGCAATTATCACTGCCATGTGCAATACTCACTTTATTTTCTATCAACCACTTGGTACTTATATTATTTTTTATTCTATTTAATTATTGTTTACTGTCTTTATACTTCATATGTTCTTTTGCTGTGACAAGATACATTTCCCCGTTGTGGGACTAATGAAGGATTGTTTTCTGATAAAACAGAAAGACACATGGATTAAAAAAAGTTGCTTTTTTGCACAGCATATAAGAAAGGTGAAATGAATGGGCTGTGTCTTAAAAATATTTGTAGAGGTTATGAGTTAAATAATTAGTATGGCCCTCGAAGGATGTTGTAAAAAAAAATGGCCCTTGATAGGAAAAAGGTTCCCCACCCCTGGTGTAAAGGGTGCAGATCCATAGATTGACAGGTATAGGACGGTGGAATGCGGGGTCCAGAGTCCAGCATCACCCGACATGAAGGGGCAGCATTGCTCATGCAAAACAAACAAAAGGGCATGGAGCTCTCCTATAGTTTTAGCTGACACAAAGGAAGAGAATGCAGACTATAGAGAAAGGCACGGCTCATGTTGCAAGGCTGAGATCCCCACCTCCAAATCCCATGGAGGGACAGCTAGTCTTTTGTGGTAGGGTGTAACCCTACGAGCGCCTTTGAGAAACTGAGAAAAACATTTCTGAGGCCCATCATGGGCTGCCTTCATGGTGGTCAATATTCCCCTCAAAGTTGAGGGAGACTTACCCACCTCCAACATTTCCTGAAGCAACTGGAGGATGTCATGGGCCATGCAAGAAAGGGGATCCACCTATCTTGATCTGCACCATGTTTGAAACAATGCTCATCAATAGGAATATGCTGCCCCAGTTGACTGAGCCTAGGCTCCCAGCAGAGTGCTCACCATGAGGCTGGAAATGTTGACCAGGCCCACAGTCACCACAGGTGTGTCTTAAAGGGCATCCACATCAGCGGCCCCCGTAGGGGTCGGTTCACCAAGCCAATTATTTGACTAGTGTCTCTGACTCTGACTGAAGCTTTTTTGTGCTTATATTTTTGGAGTAGTTGTACACTGAATAAATCTTAAGATGCAATGATTGTGTAAATGCAATTCTAGGCTTACATACTGTATGTTGAATAACCAGAGAAACTGTTAAAAGAGAACTGTATGTTTGAACACCTATATAAAAAACTGATTCTGAAGTTATGAGACAAACGATGTAGTTCTCACCAGTTCTTTTTTTGTTCCAGAGAATTGCAGAAACGAGCAAGATGACGGCCACAGTTACACCGCAACCAGCTACAACTACAATAAAGTTCAATATCCACGTTGCTGCTTTGAAACAAGAAGTCCTAAACAAGTCAGTTTTGCTTCTCACAACATCAATAAAAAAGTAGGAAGACATGTATTTCACAGAGTATTGCTTTGAAAGCGTGATATAGTTTCTGAGTAAATTAGGTTGTAAACTAATTTAATCACTGAATTCAAGTTGTAAAGAATTAAATATGCTCACCTGAAGCTGTTTTCTGAGATGTTGCAGGGTAGGAGCTATCTTTAGTGCCAGGTGTACTAACACTCAAACCTATGAAGTGCACAGACACAAACGTTTGTGAAACATCCACTGCAATGCATGTTAGCATTTTCATGCAGTAATTAGAATCCGTGTCCCTGATATTTCATCGCCAGATTCATACTAGTCATACTAGTATAAGTTTCTTGAAGGCACAAAAACATATTACATATAACATTAAAGCACAGTTTTATAGTCTTCCTTTAGGTCAGGTGTGTCAAACTCAATTTCACCAAGGGCCTGGAAAATCATGTAATTTACTTGTCCCATACAGCCTAACTTTTTGGCATGCAATCGTCTGCACATAAAACATTAAAAATTACAAATGAATTTTGCAGTCAAGCAAAACTCCCATGCAGCCTATTTCATAGACGTAAATATGACGCATCAATGTTATCATGCTTTTAGCCACATAGATTGCCCTATTTGCAGCCACCTTACATAATTTCTGTGATGCAAGGTCATCAGTTCTTCTTCAGCTTGAACGATGCGGGCTAAAATTGATTGAAAACCTAAATTGATATGCGGGACAGATCACATTTTGCGAGGGGCCAGGTTTGGACTGCGGGCCTTGGTAAATATATTGAGCAGCACATTGCTTTCATGTGCTGCTTAATAGCTTTATTTTACTTGAACAATGTGGGCTAACATCTGCACAGGAGCAAGAATAACTTCACACACACATAAGCAACTGCATATCTAACACACACTATCTGAGTAACCAATCAGCAACAATCACTATGTGCTTTGACTGAAATGTTGAACAACTGAATAATAACCTGATGCTGGTTTCACTGATGTTAGGAAACCATGGATGTTTGGTGTGTAACAAAAACAAATTCACACCTGTAATGTTACACCACAACACTTTTCTTGTGCTAAATTTCCCTTGGGATCAATAAAGTATCTATCTATCTATCTAGTAATATTAGCAGGTGGGAGAAACAGTTACTCACTGTGTATGGTGACGGAGGATGTGTCACTGTGTATGGTGACGGAGGATGTGTCACTGTGTATGGTGACGGAGGATGTATCACTGTGTCTGGTGACGGAGGATGTATCACTGTGTATGGTGACAGAGGATGTGTCACTGTGTATGGTGACGGAGGATGTGTCACTGTGTATGGTGACGGAGGATGTGTCACTGTGTATGGTGACGGAGGATGTGTCACTGTGTCTGGTGACGGAGGATGTGTCACTGTGTATGGTGACGGATGGTGACGGAGGATGTGTCACTGTGTATGGTGACGGAGGATGTGTCACTGGAGGATGTGTCACTGTGTATGGTGACGGAGGATGTGTCACTGGAGGATGTGTCACTGTGTCTGGTGACGGAGGATGTGTCACTGTGTATGGTGACGGAGGATGTGTCACTGTGTGAAGATGGGTAATATGACTCTTCAAGCTTTACAGTGTAAAAACATGTCATCTCAACCTCAGCAGGTGAACTCTGATGTGACATCTCCAGCAGCTCAGTTCCTGTCAGTGTCTTCAGACAAGAGACGTCTTTGACAGTTTCTCCACTTAAAGTGTAGAAATGACACTGAGACACAGGAACAGATGATGGAGTCTGACAGTGCAGAGTGACTGAGTCTGTCTCTGAGATCACCGGTGGATTCACTGTCAGTGTAGGTGGAAGAAGAGCTGAAAATATAAATATATCTTGGATTAGATAACTGAAAATGTTATTTGTTTAAATTAATTCTGATTTAAATGTATAATGATGTCCATTCTAAATCAACTATCTCTTCTTTTGAAAACCCAACCACCATGTTAAGAGACACTTTGTTGTTTGTGCTCATACTGTAGCATAACATCATAATATATGTCTGTAGCAGCAGTGTTCACTCACTTCGAATGATGATGGAGGATATGTTACTCTCTGGAGATTGAGTCGCGTGAAGATAAAAACATGTCACTTTAACCTCAGCAGGTGAACTCTGATGTGACATCTCCAGCAGCTCAGTTCTTGTCAGTGTCTTCAGACAGGGGAAGACTTTGCCCCGTTTTGTTCTCATAGTTTTGAAATAACACTGAGACACAGATGATGGAGTCTGACAGTGCAGAGTGACTGAGTCTGTCTCTGAGATCACCGGTGGATTCACTGTCAGTTTAGGTGGAAGAAGAGCTAAAACATATTGAGATAAACATGTTATATCACTTCATTAATAATTGCATTAAGATAATACAATTCCTAATGGGAAACTGTGATTTAATATATGGTATAGAAAAATTTTAACAGCCAAATTAGCAGAGACTGACCTTGTGCTTTCATCTCCGTAAAGGAACCTGGCAGAGAAAATAAACATGTTAACAAGAGGAACAGATTTAACAGTAAATTGTAAACTCTTAATGTTAATCTTGAATTTCTTTCAATCTGATGTAAAAGTTTAATAAAACACGCTGATACATTAAAGCAGGGGTAGCCAACGCAGTGCCCACAGCCACTTGGTCACCCGCAGGGATCACGGGAGTCGCCCGCAGGGCATGTTCTAAATAAAGATGTTCAAGATCAAGATAAAACTTGTATTTAATTGTTTTGCTGTTTTACTTTATTTTATCAATAACACTTTAATTATTCTTTATTTTAAAATGAAAATATTGAATATACAATTTAAAAAACAAAAATGTTTTGTGTATAAAAACTCGGACCCTGTCTGAGGTCAGAGTTCCACGCGCAAACTAAATCTCCATTTCCCTGGAGCAGCTACGGTGAGGCGCTAGGTGCGTTTTGGCAGAAAAGCGAAAGAAAACTAACTATTTTCACAATGATTGGGAGGAAGAATAATTTTTTACAACAGTGAAAGAAAAGTGTGTATGTCTCATTTGCGGGGCGACGGCAAAGCGGCACATTGTGGAGACACTTCGGTACGTGTCACAAAGCTACCATGCTAACTAACTAACTAACTAACTAACTAACTAACTACCTGCAGCACTGCGGGCAGAACAAGCCGAGAGTTAAAGCTTTGGACAGCAGCATCTCTTCTCACGAGGCCGGTGAACAAGTCACAGAAAGCATCGGAAGCTTCATTTAGAGCTGCACATTTTTAATAAAGTATAAGAAAGCCTTTTCGGACGGAGAGGTCTTGAAAGGTGCAATGATGGTTATTGAAAACACTGTTCAGAGACGAGAAGAAAGGTTCTGATGTGATCTCCACTCTGATGTTACAAAGTTAGTGTTTGTACAAACAGGATATGATGTGAAGATGTGACAGTTAATGATTTCCTATAAAATGTTACAGAAGTGATATTTTGTACTAAAATATAACTGGTGTGATTTTAAACAAAATGCTACAAATGCGCTCATTCACACAAAACTGTTAATAAAGATATTTACAAAAATATCAGAGATGTGATAACTGACTATCAAATATTGAAATAGATTGAGAACATAAATAATGTTGTATGTTTAAATATATCTGTGTGGTAAATCATTGTTAATAATCATTGTGAGGAATAATTAACATTGACATGTGATCTTCACATATATGAATATATATTATGATATTATTATTAATGATAATATTATCATTAAATGTGAACTGTGCAACTATGTTATTCAGGAAGTTTGTATCATTCGTATTCAGTTCCCTTAAAGTAGCTCTCAGTATCCAAAAGGTCGGTGACCCCTGCTGACATTACATATTAATCTAGCTCTTGCAAATAAAACAAGAAACAAGAGGTTAACTTACACATGAGGATGACTAACAGCAGGTGTTCAGTCATGATGAAGCTAAATAATGTGAATGTCCAAGAATCCTTCACGACGACACTTGTGTGTTTGACTATGTGGACTTTGACATACAGAAAGTGTCATTTTACAGAACTTGTTCTCAGTGTGACTCACTTCTGATACTTGCTGTGGTTTTCCTGACAGACAGGCCACAGAAACACACATGCACTTGGCACTTCGCACTTGAGACTCAGTTTAGACTTTCTTTTTCTGACTGGGGGTTCAGATACAAATTATGTGTCATTATTTGACTAATTCATATGGTTAAAATATTATTTCATTTTGTCGACAACATAGACATATGTATGAGGAGAGTAAATGGAAGTAGAAAACAATTTATTGAAGGAAGTCAAGCAGACTAGAGTTCTTACAACTGCCGATAGAAACCACGGCCACTTCAGGTAAAATCAGAATATAGATACAAATACAGGTTTTTTGTAACATACAGATACAGATAGTAGCTTTGTGTCAAACAGACGTATGTGGGACCTCCATGTTGTTAACTATCATCTAGTGTGCATACTGCTTGGGAGCAATGAGAGCCATTTTGTTCGCCAGTTGTATCTGTCAATTCTGTCAATGTAATGTGTTTTGGCTGCATAGACTGTATAAAACATAGACATATACGCTGTGACTTCACCCATAGGTTTTGAAGAGCTGTTGTGAAGGTGAAGAATTGGGGGCTCCAGGGATATTAGCTATAGAGACCGAACACGAAAATGTTTATTTCTGCTATAAAGTTAGGCCTTTTAACATGGGGGTGTGTGGACATTGACTCGCTTTTGGAGCCAACCTCAAGTGGCCATTCGAGGAACAGCCATTTTTGGCACTTCTGCATGGGATTCATTGCTCCGCCCCGTACTTTGACACTTTGGTTGGTTCTTAATCAAACAAAAGGGAGGTGTCATTTGCATTTGTGGGTCTAGAGAGTTTGTGTTTCAAAGTTCATATAAGGGCCTCATACCACAAACTAACAGCAGTCTTAATGTCCTGGTCAGAGTTCTTCCTAGCCTTAAATAAGACTATGCCAAAGTGTAAAAGCAGTCTATTGTCCGACAATCAGATGAATAATGTATTACACTGATCAACTAATATCCCCTTCAGAATGTCTAAATTGTCCATATAGGAAACAAGGACTTTAGCTGGTTGTTTTCATGTCAATAACATGAAACAACTAGAAGCCATCTTCCGATGGGATTACTCCATCTGTGACGCCAAATCGGGTAAGGGGTTGAAGTGGGAGGCCAATGGCCCCTTCCCACTTCCCAGCCCCCTAATAATGGCACGCTCGATTTGACCACACCCATCTTTGAACTTGACTTTGTTTTGTATCTCAATTAAAGACCTGTAAAGATTTTTGATGATAAATTGGCCATAAGGTGGGGGGCATAAAGAGGAGGGCCAATGGTCCCTTCGCCAATGGTCCCATGCCCATCTTCGAACTTAACCTTAAATTTGATCTCAACAACACATCTGTATAGTTTCATGACTGCATCTTTTTACAAAATCTGTCCACAGACAAAGACACACACACAGACTCACAAACTGAAAACAAAACCAGCGTTAAAACAGAAGGGGGCTCAGGACACTGCCTTGTGGCACTCCGCAAGTGACGGGCAAAGGCTCAGAGAAGTAACACCCTACCCAACCTGCTGGTCCCTCTCTGACAGATAAGAAGCCATCCAGCTAAGAATTTGTTGTCATTCATGGCAGATACATCAATTTTCCTCCCTAGATCATAGGTTACACTATAAAGGACAAGTTTAAAAATTACACATCATTTGAAACAGTTCTTAAGGCTGTCTGCGTTCTGTTTCTCTATACAGTATTAACACGTTTTTGTTTCAATGTGCCTACTGGGTGCTGTACACCATGTCCTTCAGGGCTGATGGAGGTGGCTCCTCGCAGATGGTGGAGTACACATGGTATATATCAGACTAAAGAAGAAAGAAACCAACTGTAAGAGCTCTTATAGTCATTAGCATCTATAAACCTATGTAGCAAACATTTTCAACATTGCCTCATATCTCACTTACGTCTTCATTTTGAGACTCTTGCATTTTCGATTTATCCAAACCTGCAAAAATAAGAGAGAACGACACAATAAGATGATTGTTTTCAGTCAAGTTTGGCATTTTACTGTACGGTCTGAAACAAGCCTACAGCATAGTCCACCTGATCTATCTGTAATAAGTCTTGGGTGATTAAATATCTGCATGTATCAAGGTCAGTAAAAATATTATGGAAACAAAAGCCCATTTTTGTGTTATTAACTAAATTGATGTTTGTTGATGGTTCTTATTGAATTATATAGTTATAGCTCACCAGTAGGACAGTCAGCAGCAGGTACTGAGGTAATCACACTGTACGCTTCATCATTACCGGCAGGTAACTTAAGATAACAGGAAAAAAGGGAGAGGAAGTGAGAGGAATTCATGAATAACGTTACACATTAATTAACCTTGAGGAGCCCTGCTATTTAAATGTTCGATTATTTTAGGTGATGTGAATGATAGCTACATCTGACAGAGAAAACATTTTTTAATTACCGATCCTCCATGGTTAAGCTCTCTCATGCACATTAAGTCATCTGCAACAGAAGGTAAAAAACACACCTCAATACACAAGAAGACCAAAATATAATTGTTGTCTACTGTTTGGATGAATAATACAGTGATGTTTCCTGACTGCTACATGTGTACATTACCAGTGGCATCAGCTTGTGTCCTATACAGAAATAAAGAGAAACAAGTGTTAACAAAGAGAATTGAATTGAATGTAGTTTAGTTTAGTTTCTTTGATGGACACCACATTAGAATTGTAATATACATTTATGCACAAGGACCAGATGCACTGTGTGTTTGTAGCGAAACTCTAATTTACAACAACATGTCCTCATTACACAAGGACAGAATACACAGTAGGACACTAAAACATTATGTCAAGAGGGATATACAGTATATCCTTCTCCAAATACCTCTAAGACTTAAGTTGCCCCGACTTTAAAGGGACAGTGTGAAGGATTTAGTGGCATCTAGCATTGCGGTTGCAACCAACTGAATACCCCTCCCTTCACAAGACTGTGATAGCGACCTGCAGATTGTAATACCGTGGTGACGCTCAGAGGCACCACAGCACTACTTTAAGAGCAATGAAATACAGGCAGCTACAGGCAAGCGTGTCAGAGAACTAGGGTGGCCTTCATGTATCGTAAAAACACAAAAGGCCCTATCTAGAGCCAGAGGTTTTCTTTTTGTCCATCTGGGTTACTGTAGAAACATGGCAGACTGGAAGAGGACCCGCTCCCTATGTAGATATGTAGAGCTTATTCTAAGCTAACGAAAACACAACGATTCTTAGTTTCAGGTGATTATACACCAATGACAACATAGTTATGAATATTATATTATATTTCTGCTAATAGATCCCCCTAAATACTACACACTGGCCCTTCAAAGCCAAGGGTTTAATGGGGAAACTGGAGAAGATGAATGAGCTCCCTCCACTGATTTAACAACTAATGCTGCAGTGGTTCTGCTTAGTAGCAGCACTTGGCAGCTACTTGAAGTGAATGAGCTGAACTTCTGTAAAAAAAATGGAAAAAAAAATAATATTACCTTTTGCTAGAACATCTTTCTGAATGAAATTGAGAGAGAAGCATAGTGTTAGTTAAGGCAGAGCACTGAAGTTGTGTTTGTATTGGCTGATTGGACATATAAACTCACACCTATGATTATCACTCAGCGAAGCCGCTCATGCCAACACGATTTGCTCTCTCCAACACCAACTTCCTCCTTATGTGGTATTTCATCTCTTTGATCAAAACTAAGATTTATCTTCCTTTCTATCTTCCCTCTAATAAGGGGCATTAGCTATCTCAGCCTGATCCTTTCAGAGCTCTGAAAACGATCAGGAAGGGAAAATCCTTTTTTCTGGACAGACAAATCAAGTTCTCACCAGTTCTTCTTTTGGTAAAGAGAAGTGCTAGGCCCAGTAAGATGACACCTCCAAGACACGCTGCAACTACTACCAAGTTCCATGTCCATGTTTCTGCTGTGGAGGTCACAAACAAGGGTCAGTTTCACTTTTAACACCAAAGCAGAAAGACTGTGTGTACCTGGATGTCTTCCAGTGCATGGCACACTAATATAACTGATATAAATGTAACATGTGAAGGAAGTTGTGAACATGAAAAATCATTTAATTCAGGATCATAATGATGCAAAACAGGTTTCTTTACTGTGACTCTGCAGAGCAATACTCAGTGCTCAAACACCAGAAGAAACATACAATTCTAAATGGAATTTATCATTTTAATAATATGCAGTATGTGTAAGTAATACATGCGCTTTGCACACCTGTTGGTGGATCAATTGGGGTTACATGGAGCAAGCTAGCTTAGTGCTAGATTTATGAGGTGTCTGACCAACTGTAATACATAATTAGTGAGAAATATTAAAAACATTCAGAGAAAATGCATCTTTTGCGTCATTTATGATGCACTCATAAGAATTGCAGTTGTAATATTGTCTCCTGAAGCCAGATGAGTTTTGGCAGTGAAAATATGAAATAAATATTCAAATTACATATTTCAACATTTTCTATAAGGTTTTAAAAAATCATAGCTGCATTTCTCGAATCCTTGTTTTAATTTTTAATTTCCATATTATCTAACTCAATATAAGGGAATAAAATGCCTTAAAGAAAAAAAGATTTAAAAGTCAGTTTAAATTATTATTATGAGTATTTGTGTCACCTGATGTTGGTTTCACTGGTGTGATAGAAGTAGAGATAAAACTACCAGTGTTGCTGGATCCAACATTCTGACCTGGTCAATGAAGAACAATATGTTTCAGAATACTCAAAATACTAATACATACATAAAGTGATTTATATTTTAAATTGAATCCTTTTTTAATATAGACTCACAGTCTGAAAAACATTAAACTGAACTGAAATTGTGATAATGAGAGCGTCCAACTACGAGTCAAATTCCTTTTATTGGCCAATTCACTTGATTCGAAGTGTGATGTCACAGTGTCATATTTAAACATTTCAAATAACATGCAATAGACTCAAATGTGGAGAAATACTTTGTGATGTTTCGTGTCTTCTCTGACTTACCAGTCAAGCTGTATCCATCACTACGAGGAGACAAAGAGTTTGGTTCACTTCCCAAACTGTAATCACAGCTGGTGACGCTTCTTTGAGGAAAATGAAGCAAATCAGAAATTGTGACAGTAAACTGGCAGAACCACTGATTCTTTGAGGTCCTTTGCTTCCAGATGGTTGTTGTTAGAGATGGATCCCTTTCTTCTCCAAAGTAAAGGTTACATCTCGTATCTTCATGAGCAGATCCAGGCAGAGTGCAGGTCATGATAACGTATTCACCAGGAAAATGCTGAAGACTCATCTCAGGTTTTAGAGCTAAAATACAAGATAAATGAAAAGTCATTAAATACGATATACCATCATCTGCATACCAGCATCCTGCCATACTGTCACACAACAGTTTTAGAAATTAACATTCATCCTCATGCTTCATAATGATAATTATATGTCATCTTAGGTGAGTGTAAGTTACACTGTAAAAAAAGATCATGACTCTGAATGAAGCAGAATCTGACAACAAAAAGCAATTTATCAAACTGAGAAAACTGTAAAGATGCTAAATGTAACATTTCATCCCACAGGTGGCATTATAATTGGAGTGGAGGTTGTTGAATCATTGAGTTTCTACTTGTCACTCTCTCTAAAACAAATGAAATATGATATAATCAAAGAATGAGAAAAGCAGTCGCTCACTGTGTATGGTGACGGAGGATGTGTCACTGTGTGGAGATGGAGAATTTATGTCTCCAAGCTTTACAGTGTAATAACATGTCACTTTAACCACAGCAGGTGAACTCTGACGTGACATCTCCAGCAGCTCAGTTCCTGTCAGTGTCTTCAGACAAGAGAAGACTCTGTCAGTTCCTCTAGTGTAGAAATAACACTGAGACACAGGAACAGATGATGGAGTCTGACAGTCCAGAGTGACTGAGTCTGTCTCTGAGATCACCGGTGGATTCACTGTCAGTGTAGGTGGAAGAGCTGAAAATTTAGAGGTAGACATGCAGTATGTTATATCACATACTTAACAGCTGCATAAAGATAATGAAAACAAATGATATCAAATACTAAATAATTAAATTACTATGGTAATATTCTTAATGGGGAATGTTGATTTTAGAGGAAAGGGGGAAAATCTATTGTACAACCCAACAGTTTGTAAAAATAGTCAAAATGAATAACAGACTGTAATAAACGTCCCACAGTGAAAACAACTGGACATGAAAGATAATCGATCAGAGTCTGACCTTGGGCTTGAATCTCGCGAAAGAAATCTGTTGGAAATACAACATGTTAACAAAGTAAATAGATGTAATAATAACTAATTAATGACTTCAACAACATGTAGAAGGATTAAAACTCCACCACCGTGTAACTCTGTCAACCAGAGGTGGAAACTAAGGATCTTTGACGATATTGTCCAACTCATATTTGACGATTGCTGTATGTATATATATATGTGAGTATGTATATACTAAAATATTAATAACTAATAACTAATTTGCTTGCCTGCATTGGTTTGTAATCATTTACATCAATAGTGAATAAATATATAGGAGGTTTAACTTACACATGAGGAAGACAAACAGCAGGCGTCCTGCCATGATGAAGCTGAGGCTGTCCACGGTCCTCAAAAGATGATACTTGTGTGTCTCAATGTGTGAACTTTCACTTTACCTAAGTGACATTTCGAAAAACTTGCTCTCATGAAAACCACAGCTAGCATCGGAATTATTCACGTCAGATACACAAACCTCACATCCTTTTAAAGTACCTAGTATATGTGTGTTATTTAGATAGAATCGACCACACTGGAGGCTCGTGTGTGTGTGTGTGTGTGTGTGTGTGTGTGTGTGTGTGTGTGTGTGTGTGTGTGTGTGTGTGTGTGTGTCTTCACTAAAAGTCTTTTTTTAAACTGCTCACTTTTTTGTTCATGATCTGCTCAAAGTAAAACGTGTCGTTTTTTTTCCATGTTTGTCCTGAAACTTCAAACCATTTAACTTCATATCTCCAAACAGGCTGTGTGTTATTTCATCTAGTTGGTAAAATGTCATCATAAAAATATTGTTTTCTGCATTCAGTTGTGCTTAAATATGTCTCTGTGATGGTTTCTCATTTGTATTGTATTAAATCATTGTTTGGCGGTTTTTAATGTGTTTTCTGTGTCTGTGAGTTTTATGAATTTGTGTAAATGTGAGTTAAATGTGTGAATAAACCCTTCCGGGTAAAGCACTTTGGTACAAATCATGTTTTTAAAGCGCACTATAAATAAACA
Organism: Cottoperca gobio; assembly: GCF_900634415.1. Lineage (NCBI taxonomy): Eukaryota > Metazoa > Chordata > Actinopteri > Perciformes > Bovichtidae > Cottoperca > Cottoperca gobio. The sequence continues at coordinate 16,696,757 of NC_041359.1, forward strand.
TGAACCTGAACTTCAACTTCTGAAATGAAAGGGACTTTTTAAATAATTGTGTACATGGATTTTATTATTCAAAGCATTGATACATGTTATGTTCTGACCAAACTATCAATTCAATAAAGTTCAACTGAGCCATATCACCATTCTAACGTCTGCTCTTGTGGGGTAATGATGTAAATACTGTTAAGATCAATTAACTTGTACATAAGCAAGAAAAAAGATGCAAGAAAAACAACGTTTGAATTTCAAATTGACTTTAGAGGGCTGTACACGGTCTCTCTCAGGGCTGATGTAGCTTCTCGGAGGTGCTGCTGTTGTCACTCTATGAAAAGAAAGAAAACAGAAATGACTTAACTGCCCTCAGTTAGTGGAAATGTTGTCAGCAATATGCAATTATCATCATTTACAGTAAAAGGGTTTAGTTTCTGTCACGCTGCAATAAACATTTTTTTTCTGAGAATGTACCTTTAAATGTCTTTTTAATTATGGCCCTGTTCGCATTCCTGGCCACTTATAAGCCTTCAGCAGAAACCTGCACCACCAAGCAGCTGATTAATGTGTCGAACAACCTTTGGGAAAACAAAAGCAGCTCACCAGTGTTGCATTCATAGGTGACGATACTGTAGGTTTCATCATAACCACCCTGCAAAGCAGTGACCGTTTACTTTGGTCTAAATGGGAAAAAAATAGAAAACAGGTTTTGTGTGTCATTACAGAGGAAGGCAAAAGCACAGTACACATTTGCAAATGAATTAACTGTATTACTCTCCGCAAAGAGCGCCGCTACGTTGGAGTTTATCCCCGGTGGACGAGAGGGTCGCCTCCCTACGCCTTCGGTTATGGGGGGGAAAACGCTGACTGTTGTTTGTGCCGATGCCCCAAACCGCAGTTCTGAGTATTCGGCCTTCTTGGAGACCCTGAATGGAGCCCTGCAGGGGGCTCCAGTAGGGGACTCCGTAGTCTTGCTGGGAGACTTCAACGCACACGTGGGAAACGATGGAGACACCTGGAGAGGCGTGATTGGGAGGAAGGGCCTCCCTGATCTAAACCCGAACGGTCGTTTGTTGTTGGACTTCTGTGCTAGTCATGGAATGGCCATAACAAACACCATGTTCGAGCATAAGGATGCTCATAAGTGCACGTGGTACCAGAGCACCCTAGGCCAAAGGTCAATGATCGATTTCGTAATCGTATCATCTGATCTGAGGCCTCAAGTTTTGGACACTCGGGTGAAGGGAGGGGCGGAGCTGTCGACTGATCACCATCTGGTGGTGAGTTGGATCAAGGGGTGGGGGAAGACTCTGGACAGACCTGGTAAACCCAAACGGGTAGTGCGGGTGAACTGGGAACGTCTGGAGGAAGCCCCTGTCCTGGGGATCTTTAACTCACACCTCCGGCAGAACTTTTCAGCCATCCCTGTGGAGGTTGGGGGCATTGAACCTGAGTGGGCGATGTTCAAAACCTGATGTGTCACTGTGTATGGTGACGGAGGATGTGTCACTGTGTATGGTGACGGAGGATGTGTCACTGTGTCTGGTGACGGAGGATGTATCACTGTGTATGGTGACGGAGGATGTTTCACTGTGTATGGTGACGGAGGATGTGTCACTGTGTGGAGATGGGTAATGTGACTCTCCAAGCTTTACAGTGTAAAAACATGTCATCTCAACCTCAGCAGGTGAACTCTGATGTGACATCTCCAGCAGCTCAGTTCCTGTCAGTGTCTTCAGACAGGGGAAGACTTTGCCCCGTTTTGTTCTCATAGTTTTGAAATAACACTGAGACACAGGAACAGATGATGGAGTCTGACAGTGCAGAGTGACTGAGTCTGTCTCTGAGATCACCGGTGGATTCACTGTCAGTGTAGGTGTAAGAAGAGCTAAAACATATTGAGCTCTCTCTTCTCTCTCTCTCTCTCCCTCCCATCTCATCTTCTCTCTAATAACATCTCTCTCTCTCTGTCTCTCTCGCTCTCTTTCTTCTCTCTCTCTCTCTCTCTCTCTCTCTGATCTCTCCTCTCTCTCTATCTCTCTCCTCCTCTCATCTCCCTTCTCTCTCTCTCTCTCTCTCTCATCTCTCTCTGTCTCTCTCTCTATATCTAGTGTAACATTGTATGCTACTCTAAAGTGTCCCTCTTGGACACCATGGTGTATGAAGGGTTTAGGTTGCATTAGTGCATCTGGATGTGAGTAAAGTGCTGAGCTGCATGTCGGCAATAATGAAAAAGTGAACTCAGTGTAAAAAATGTGAGTTACAATTTGTAGAAAACTAATTTGCTGCCTGCATGGTTGTAATCATTTACATCAATAGTGAATAAACTATAGGAGGTTTAACTTACACATGAGGAAGACAAACAGCAGGCGTCCTGCCATGATGAAGCTGAGGCTGTCCACGGTCCTCAAAAGATGATACTTGTGTGTCTCAATGTGTGAACTTTCACTTTACTTAATGATATTTTGAAAAACTTGCTCTCATGAAAACCACAGCTAGCATCGGAATTATTCACGTCAGATACACAAACCTCACATCATTTTTAAAGTACCTAGTATATGTGTGTTATTAAATAAATCGACCACACTGGAGGCTCGGTGTGTGTGTGTGTGTGTGTGTGTGTGTGGGGTGTGGTGTGTGGTGTGTGTGTGGTGCGGTGTGTGCGTGCGTGTGTGTGTGTGGTGGGTGTGTTTGTGTGTTTGTGTCTTCACTAAAACAGTCTTTTTTAAACTGCTCACTTTTTTGTTCATGATCTGCCGAATACCTTTGTTGTTGTGCTCATACTGTAGCATAACATCATAATATATGTCGTAGCAGCAGTTGTTCACTCACTTCGAATGATGATGGAGGATATGTTACTCTCTGGAGATGAGTCGCGTGAAGATAAAAACATGTCACTTTAACTCAGCAGGTGAACTCTGATGGTGACATCTCCAGCAGCTCAGTTCCTGTCAGTGTCTTCAGACGGGGAAGACTTTGCCCGTTTTGTTCTCATAGTTTTGAAATAACACTGAGACACAGGAACAGATATGGAGTCTGACAGTGCAGAGTGACTGAGTCTGTCTCTGAGATCACCGGTGGATTCACTGTCGTGTAGGTGAAAGAAGAGCTGAACATGTAGAGTGACATGCAGTATGTTATATCACATACTTAACAGCTGCATAAAGATAATGAAAACAAATTATATCAATACTAAATAATTAAATTACTATGATAATATTCTTAATGGGGAATTTTGATTTTAGAGGAAAGGGGGAAAATCTATGTACAACCCAACAGTTTGTAAAAATAGTCAAAATGAATAACAGACTGTAATAAACGTCCCACAGTGAAACAACTGGACATGAAAGATAATCGATCAAGTCTGACCTTGGGCTTGAATCTCGCGAAAGGAATCTGTTGGAAATACAACGTTTAACAAAGTAAATAGATGTAATAATAACTAATTAATGACTTCAACAACATGTAGAAGGATTAAAACTCCACCACCGTGTAACTCTGTCAACCAGAGGTGGAATAAGGATGCATAATGTTGGATCTTTGACGATATTGTCCAACTCATATTTGACGATTGCTGTATGTATATATATATATATATTATCATATATATATATATGTTATATATATATTATATGTGTATATATATATATATATATATATATGTGTAAATATTTCGTATGTCTACTCTAAAGTGTCCCTCTTGGACACCATGTGTATGAAGGGTTTAGGTTGCATTAGTGCATTCTGGATGTGAGTAAATGTGCTGAGCTGCATGTCGGCAATAATGAAAAAGTGAACTCAGTGTAGAAAAAATGTGAGTTACAATTTGTAGAAAACTAATTTGCTTGCCTGCATTGGTTTGTAATCATTTACATCAATAGTGATAAATCTATAGGAGGTTTAACTTACACATGAGGAAGACAAACAGCAGGCGTCCTGCCATGATGAAGCTGAGGCTGTCCACGGTCCTCAAAAGATGATACTTGTGTGTCTCAATGTGTGAACTTTCACTTTACTTAGTGACATTTTGAAAAACTTGCTCTCATGAAAACCACAGCTAGCATCGGAATTATTCACGTCAGATACACAAACCTCACATCCTTTTAAAGTACCTAGTATATGTGTGTTATTAAGATAAATCGACCACACTGGAGGCTCGTGTGTGTTTGTGTGTGTGTGTGTGTGGTGTGGTGTGTGTGTGTGTGTGCGTGTTTGCGTGCGTGTGTGTGTGTGTGTGTGTGTTTGTGTCTTCACTAAAAACAGTCTTTTTACTGCTCACTTTTTTGTTCATGATCTGCTCGAATACACTTTGTTGTTTGTGCTCATACTGTAGCATAACACATAATATATATGTCTGTAGGAGCAGTGTTCACTCACTTCGATGATGATGGAGGTTATGTTACTCTCTGGAGATTGAGTCGCGTGAAGATAAAAACATGTCCTTTAACCTCAGCAGGTGAACTCTGAGGTGACATCTCCAGCAGCTCAGTTCCTGTCAGTGTCTTCAGACAGGGGAAGACTTTGCCCGGTTTTGTTCTCATAGTTTTGAAATAACACTGAACACAGGAACAGATGATGGAGTCTGACAGTGCAGAGTGACTGAGTCTGTCTCTGAGATCACCGGTGGATTCACTGTCAGTGTAGTGGAAGAAGAGCTGAACATGTAGAGGTAGACATGCAGTATGTATATCACATACTTGCACTGCATAAAGATAATGAAATCAAATTATATCAAATACTAAATAATTAAATTACTATGGTATATTCTTAATGGGGAATGTTGATTTTAGAGGAAAGGGGGAAATCTATTGTACAACCCAACAGTTTGTAAAAATAGTCAAAATGAATAACAGACTGTAATAAAGCTCCCACAGTGAAAACAACTGGACATGAAAGATAATCGATCAGAGTCTGACCTTGGGCTTGAATCTCGCGAAGGAATCTGTTGGAAATACAACATGTTAACAAAGTAAATAGATGTAATAAATAACTAATGACTTCAACAACATGTAGAAGGACTAAAACTCCACCACCGTGTAACTCTGTCAACCAAGTGTGGAAACTAAGGATGCATATGTTGGATCTTTGACGATATTGTCCAACTCATATTTGACGATTGCTGTATGTATATATATATATATATATATATATATATATATATATATGTGAGTATGTTAATATATATTATAATATATATATTTATGTGTAAATATTTCGTATGTATCTCTAAATTGTCCCTCTTTGGACACCATGTGTATGAAGGGTTTAGGTTGCATTAGTGCATTCTGGATGTGAGTAATGTGCTGACTGCATGTCGGCAATAATGAAAAAGTGAACTCAGTATAGAAAAAAGTGAGTTACAATTTGTAGAAAACTAATTTGCTTGCCTGCATTGGTTTGTAATCATTTACACAATAGTGAATAAATCTATAGGAGGTTTAACTACACATGAGGAAGACAAACAGCAGGCTTCCTGCCACTGATGAAGCTGAGGCTGTCCACGGTCCTCAAAAGATGAATCTTGTGTGTCTCAATGTTGAACTTTCACTTTACTTAAGTGACATTTTGAAAAAACTTGTTTTGTTTTTTTATTATTATTTTGCTCCCAAGTCTGTTTTACACCGCCGGGGTTGCAGCTGAAGAATACGACTAAAGTATTATCATACACGTCATAATTTCCATAACAAGATGAATAAAGTATCTTATTTTCTATTGCCATGTAGTTCCATTATATTCGAGGGAAGGCGGACATCTCTACAGCCGATATCTCCAACATCCGGCAAACCACAACCACATGGATTGATAAATAGCGCTAAAGGTAAAAGGAAAAAATGTGTATTTTTGATTTTGTGGTGAACTGTCTTCTACCTGTGGCCACATTACATGTTGGCGTTGTCTGGGTCATGCTCGACTCTTTTCCCACGATATCTACATGAAGAGAAGAAAGATTTGAACTGATACATTTCCCGTGTGTACAAATAAATGCCTATTTGTGTAGACTGCGTGCGACAGCCCTATTATTTTTGTATTTGTATTTTGTATATATGCTTATGGTGGACCCCAGTACATCATAAGCATATACGTGTAAGTATACAGTGAGAATACTTGCAGACATGATTTTGATTCTGATGTCACACTGTCACAATGAAACTTTCTAACAGTTGCTGACATTTACAGTCCAACATATCAACAACCAACTAAAATAAGATATGTGTGTCAACTAATGTGCATTTCTATTATGCACTTTAAAGAAGGTGTGATCATCTATTATTGCTCAGAATAACAATAATACATCAATATTCTGACATCAAACTAACAAAAAGCAAATCACTGTATCATCACCCACATGTGGCATTTCAATGGAAATGGAGGTTTTCTCTCGTTTTGATTTGAATTACACCACTTTTGTTGAAGAGTAATATATTTATAAGAGTAGTTGGGGAGTAAAAATCACTCACTGTGTATGGTGATGGAGGATGTGTCACTGTGTGGAGATTTTTGAATCCAAGCTTTACAGTGTAAGAACATGTCACTTTAACCTCAGCAGGTGAACTCTGACGTGACATCTTCAGCAGCTCAGTTCCTGTCAGTGTCTTCAGACAAGAGAAGTCTTTGACAGTTCCTCCAGTGTAGAAATAACACTGAGACACAGGAACAGATGATGGAGTCTGACAGTGCAGAGATGACTGAGTCTGTCTCTGAGATCACCGGTGGATTCACTGTCAGTTTAGGTGGAAGAGATGCTGAAAATATAAATATATCTTGGATTAGATAACTGAAAATTGTATTTGTTAAAAAAACATTGCTGTTGATACATTTATAATGGCAGAGGATGCACATTGAAAACCTTCTGACACTTCTTTTAAAGAGTCAACCCCCATATCTTACCACAGTGCTCATACTGTGTCAAGATATTCAACTGTAACTTCGGTCCATAGCAGCAGTGTTCACTCACTTCCAATCATGATGGAGGATGTTTCACTCTCAGGAGAATCAGACATGTGACGATAATACATGTCATCTCAACCTCAGCAGGTGAACTCTGATGTGACATCTCCAGCAGCTCAGTTCCTGTCAGTGTCTTCAGACAAGAGAAGTCTTTGACAGTTCCTCCACTTAAAGTGTAGAAATAACACTGAGACACAGGAACAGATGATGGAGTCTGACAGTGCAGAGTGACTGAGTCTGTCTCTGAGATCACCGGTGGATTCACTGTCAGTGTAGGTGGAAGAAGAGCTGAACATGTAGAGGTAAACATGCAGTATGTTATATCACATACTTAACAGCTGCATAAAGATAATGAAAACAAATGATATCAAATACTAAATAATTAAATTACTATGGTAATATTCTTAATGGGGAATGTTGATTTTAGAGGAAAGGGGGAAAATCTATTGTACAACCCAACAGTTTGTAAAAATAGTCAAAATGAATAACAGACTGTAATAAACGTCCCACAGTGAAAACAACTGGACATGAAAGATAATCGATCAGAGTCTGACCTTGGGCTTGAATCTCGCGAAAGGAATCTGTTGGAAATACAACATGTTAACAAAGTAAATAGATGTAATAATAACTAATTAATGACTTCAACAACATGTAGAAGGATTAAAACTCCACCACCGTGTAACTCTGTCAACCAGAGGTGGAAACTAAGGATGCATAATGTTGGATCTTTGACGATATTGTCCAACTCATATTTGACGATTGCTGTATGTATATATATATATATGTATATATATATATGTATATATATATATGATGTATATATATATATATATATATATGTATATATATATATATAATATATATTATTATATATATATATATTATATAATATATATAATATGTATATATATAATAATATATATCACATAATATAATATAATCTCTCTATCTGTTGTATACTATATATATATATATTCTATCTATCTCTCTCCCTCTCTCTCCCCTCTCTCTCCTCTCTCTCTCTCTTCTCTCTCTCTCTCTCTCTCTCTCTCTCTCCCTCTATCTCTCTCTCTGTCTCTCTCTCTCTCGTCTCTCTCTATTCTCTCCTTCTCCTCCTGTATCTATCTCCTCTCTCCTATATTATCTCTACTCTATATCTCTCTTGTATATCTCCTATATATCATCCTCCCTCTTTTCTCTATCCTATAATCTATATGTATTATTGTATATCCTAGGTATTTAGCTATCTCGATAGTATAGATATATGTTATATAGATTATATATATGACACATATATATATATATATATATATATCTATATATATATATGTATATATATATATCTATATATATATATATGATATATACGTGTAAATATTTTGTATGTCTACTCTAAAGCTGTCCCTCTTTGGACACCATG